>NC_136411.1:58772500-59022500 GCF_051521515.1 Lactuca serriola
TTTTCGGGAGGCAACCCAATGTTCAATTTTTATTTTTCTGCTTTCAATAAAAAGATGATCGTAGTCCTAAGCAAGCTTAGGGAAATAAGAGGATCGACGGAGTTACTAAAATCCAGATTTTTCGCCACATTGTCGTCAAAATAAGATTTCTACCAACTTATCAGGTACATTCATTCCTAGTTGCACCTTTTTGCCCTTATATTCTTTATTGAGCTGTTCATTCCTCTCTAAGCATTGAGGACAATGCATCATTTTAAGCTTGGAGAGGGGGATAGTGTAAAAATTTGCATTTCTGTTTAAAATTTTAATTTTTCAGTTTTTTTAGTTAATTTTTTCAAAATTTTCTTTTTGCATTTTATTTTTTGCATTGCATTTGCATATAAAAAATTCAAAAAAAGTCCAAAAAATATTTTATTTTTCTGCATTCATAAATAAGAGAACAAAAAAAATCCAAAAAGATTTTTTTTATTTCTAGTTATTTTTTATTTTCTGCATATAAAAAATCAAATTAAAAAAATTGAAATAATTTACATGAGATGAGGATATGTTTTTACATTCGATAGCTCTGTTAAGATGAAGTGTGATAGTTACCGAAAATAATGCTCTCATTACAATCAATTTTAAGAATTATCTTTTCTAGTGCTTTAAGTAATTTCAATACAAACCAACATAAGTGTCGGATAATTTTTACAATGGAAATGTGGGATGGAAAAGCGAATAGTGTTTTGAAAATAATTTCCTTGAATGCCTTAAAAAGAACTAGATTGGATAACCCTTATCATTCCTTGAAGTACTGAACCCTATAGTTTCTGCGCCTTTTGAGGTTGGGAGGGAACTCTTGTTATACCCACAATTTATTATCATTTTTCAAGTATTAAAGATATGGTGGGCCTCAAAGTAAAATTCGCGCCCAATCAATATTTATATGTTAGAATGGTACATTAAGCAACCTGAAGAAATCTGAAATTCAAAGTTAAATCCAAGTCAAGTTCAAGTCGAAATCAAGAAGCAAACAAGTTAAATCTGAAGAATTGATCAAGACGAAGAAGATGTGTGGTATAATGAGATTGATCCCTCGATAATGGAATCATAGGGGTAAGCTTGGATTGTCTGTCCATAATAGAGTTTACCACGTTTACTGGACGAGTTCGGAAAAAAAGGAGGGGTTGGTCAAGCTAAGTTTTTATAAACGAATTTTCGTGAAATTATTCTTAAAAATACACTGTTTTCACAAATTTAATTCGGCGTAAAAATTATTTTCTTAAGCTTGGTTTAACTTATTAAATATTAAATCTGAATCGTTCATATAAAGTATTGAGACTGTTATCTAGGTAGTGATTTCATCGGAGCTTCTTTGTTGTGAAATCTAGTCATATGAACAAAAAAAAGAGTGAAGTACTTTAGTTTAAGCTTTATTTTTATTTTATTTTAAATTCTTTTTAGGTCATTTACATATTTCCATTTGTTTATAATGTATCATCTTCTTCTTACTTGAGGGCAAGTAAGGTTTAAGCTTGGGTAGATTTGTTAGATGCCATTTTATGCATCTTTTAGTGTAGTTTTCATTATCATTTTAACATCATATTTTGTACATTTTCATGTCATTTAGATAAACAATGTCCAACTCATGTATTTTGTTAGAATTCCCGTACTGCTCATGTTTTATGTCAATTTCAGATAGTTCGAGTGGAGCAGTGCTTTGGGAGTAGTTGGATGCACGTTTGGAGCTTAAAATGGAGCTTGGAACTTATGGAGTATGTTGCAGAATGATTGGAAGATAATTTGGTCAAGAAACATTCATTGATCACACGAATATAGAATATGTAGTCTAAAGTTAAAGGATGTTGCTAGCAACTTCAACCCCCTGTCAGTATTTTGACCATATCTCGAGAACCGTAAATCCGATTAACGCGATTCAAAATGATCTCGAAAGTAGACAAAATTTTCAACGTCTTAGGTACAACATGAAATCGCATGTTGCCTTTATGCGATCGCAGGTTAGGTCGCAACATGGATTTGAGGTTTTTTAGTGCCAAAAATTCATCCAAAATTGAAAAATGAAAACCTGCGATCGCATGTTGTGTACATGCGATCGCAGGTTGGCCAAAAAGTGCCAAAATAGCATCCTACTTCATTAAAAAGGCACGAGACATGTTTTCTTCAAAACCTGCGATCGCAGGTTGTGCCCATACGATTGCATGCACGTCGTTTTTGCTGCTGGACGTATAAATGGAGCCTGATAGCATTCCAGTAACCTAAGTTGGCAATTCTAGAGGTACCAGACGACGAAAATACGATTTTGGAGGTGTTTCTTCTCCGATTTCAACGGTTTTTGAAGATCTGAAGACTGTGGATCATCTCCTTCAAGTAGATTAGTAAGATTAGTTGTTTGATGTCTCTTTTCATTTGTTTTTATCAGATTTTAACCATGTCTTGCTAAAACCTTAGTTTTCAGTTCTGCAAAGATGAGTACTTTTCATGTGATTGATCATTAGATCTGGTTTTTGATTTGTGTTTCTATCTAGATTCTTCCGTTTTGTTCTTAATGAATCTTTGATTTTGTTTGTTGTTAGTGTGATCACCTAGCTAGGGTTTTATCTTTCCAGTTAATCAGTTATAGAATATGTAATTGTTCTTGTCAACTAGTAATAAGTAACAAGTAATAAATCAGATCCGTGTTTGGGATTTGACTTTATTATAAACTATAAAAATCATATCTTTACGCTTCCGAGCCTATGAGAAGTATTGGATATTGTTGGAAAGAGACATTACTAGATGTTGTTAACTAATTTAGGTAAAAGAGACATTACTAGATGTTGTTAGTTTTTCACAGTACCAACTTAGATTGAATGCATTTCGAATAATCAGATTTGGATCAATTGCATGATTAGGAAACTCGCAGCAGAACTGAAACCGTTATTATTATTGATTTTCATTTAGTTTAATATCACTACATTTTTAGTTTTTAATTAAAAACTCCTTTTTATATTTTCTGTTTCTTGACTAGATTGTGCCTGATGAAAAAAGGCATTGATCATTAGGCGATGTCCTTGAGGATTCGACCCTGCTTCCCTGTACTATATTTTTAGTGCAACCAGTAGTGATAAATTTATTTGTTTAATACGTGTGCGACAACGTGTTAACAAAGTTCGACGAAATAAACCCGACCCTTCTATCCCCTATGCCTTCGTTACACAATGGGTTGGTGAAGCTCCCTCCGATATCTCTTCGGCGTCCCAACAAAACTCTAACTATAATGGTTATGGTCAATCCTGTGGCAAATATCATGGTGACAGCAGGTGGTCTCATGGCGGACAGCGTGGTGTTATAGGGCTTGGTAGTGGAAATGACCTATCTTCATCTCAACAAGTCTCCTGGCAATGGACAAGTTGGTTTCCTCCTTACCCATGGTGATCCACCTTGCCCATATCCAATACTAGCTTCATAGTCGGGCATCATGGCCCTTTTTCCCAACTATAGGTCGCTGACACCTCAACATCAGCCAACCCAAACATAACCACAGGCCCATTACAATGCTAATAAAAAACAGGCCCAAAGCAACCCAATGTCACCCACTGAGCTTGCTTCTACCTTTCAGACCATGCACATGCAACCTTCGGATAACAACCTGATGTCACCCACTGAGCTTGCTTCTACCTCGCAAATGATGCTGGTAACCTCTCACACTTCTCTTGTTTCAATAATAGCAATTATATTCTTGTTAGTAATGGCACTTGGGTTCCCATTCTTGGTCATGGAAACAAAATCAAATCCTACCTCAACCATCCTTTCAGATTAAAAAATGTTTACCATGTTCATAACATCATCAAAAACCTTGTTTCTATTAAGAAATTTAATCATGATAATAATACATTTATTACGTTTGATCCTTTCGGTTTTACTGTGAAGGATCTAATCACGAAGACAAATATCACCCGATGTCATAGATATATGTGAAACCCAAGACAGTCTCTCTAAAAGAGCCCTTTTTGATAGAAGAGGACTCTAACATATATAGACACTTATAAGACTGTGTCACACTAATGTGGGATACACTAACATTCCCCCTTAGAGTTGGAGGCTCGATAAGGATATACATGGATGTGCTAAGCCATATGGGTGCGGGATGCCAACTCTGATACCATATAGATATGTGTGAAGCTCAAGATCGTCTCTCCAAAAGAGCCCTTGTGGAGAGAAGGGAGACTCCAACATATATAGTCACTTATAAGACCGTGTCGCACCGATGTGAGATACACTAATAGTTGCACTTTGTAAACCTGAACAGAAATGCCATTGAGTTACATTTAGCACCTTGAAACACTTTTCATGCATTAAAATTTAACATAAATGCCCTTGATAGAAATCCAACTAAATTATGTACTTCTTTTTGATCATGTACTTATTTTTGACCAATTTTAGAGTCAACTAAATTAACTAGCAACTATTACTTTTAAATGTCATTTTCCCTTGACTGTCATGATATAAATGAACCAATATATTAAATAAGGACAATAGTTTGTTGTCATAACCATGGTCTTGTATGCATTTATATGCACAAAAATGGTCCCTAGCTATTGATTTTATTTAACAAAAATCATCCCTGTTTGCAAAATTTTTAACAATAATGGTCCCTACCCCTGTGTGGAGTATTTTCAACATATGGTCCCCGTCTGCAGTATTTTCTACAAAAAAAATTCCGTTTGTATTTTTTTAATAACAAAATGGTCAGTATATGCATTTTTTTTTTCACAAAAGCTGATAAGCACATACACATTGCAGCAAGATAACAAAACAACATGAAATACATATTGTGCACCATCCATATTGACCAATGAAGAATTGCAAAACAACATACCTCATAACTCATTTTGAAATAAATTTAAGATTGCATTCATATACACCTCGTGAAGATGTCTCTCAAAATAAAACCCAATTATTAGTTTATATGAAGAATTAAGCGACTCAAAATAATCCTTAGTTTCTTTCTCAAACTTGCTTTTCAATGCATTGTCATATTGTTCAACAAAGTGTGATAATGAGTTTTTAGAATTAACATACACTTCAAAAAAAGTACATGCTTTCACTTCTTTGCATGGTAGACATCCCTACCCAAAAGTTTACTTTTACATATATCGACACCAACACCTTTGATCGTTAATTAAAGAACATAACCACTCATTTTTTTTTCAAGTCCACAATTTTCAATCATGTATCTTTCACCACCAATCTTCAAACTCTTAAGGGTCCATAGACTCATTTACATGGATTTTTAGAGTCTTATTTATTACTTTATATTGAGCCAACCCACTTAATTTTTTAGGAATCTTTTTCATATTATGCTAAAGACAAAGACGATGATGAGATTCTGGGAATACCTATTGTAACATCCCAAATTCCAGAAGTATGAGTGAAGGGCTTAAAGTGTAAATTAAGGAAGCTACTCGACGAGTAGGTATGCTACTCATTGAGTCAGAGCGGGATTTTATCGCGAGTTAAGTGGCCAACTCGCCGGGTCGGAAGCTGTACTTGACGAGTTGGTGCTGGAATGAGAAAACCCTAATCTCGAGGGTTGCACCCTATTTAAAGGACTTTATGTCCTTCTCTCAGCCTCCTTATTTCCCTTGAGAACCAGAAGACCCTAAGCTCGTGTGTGTGAGGCCTTTAGAGGGAAATTGAAGCTTTGGAAGTTGTCTTTTGTGGAAGAAACTTGAAGATCAAAAAGGGCTTGCATCAAGGGAGTGGTGTAGATCTAGAATCTACTTCAGTTTGGGCACATCTTGGAGGTAATAAGTTGTTACCTTCACTCATTTGCATCTAGATCTATTCATGAAAGAGATTTAGGGCCATTTTGGGTATGTTTGAAACCTATTTCGGGTTTGGAGTTTAGATATGAGGTTGCTACTTCAGATCTAGACTTGTGTTGGTCCAGAATGTCATAAAGCATCAGTCAATGAGTTGTTAGTGAAGCCCCTTTGTCTAAAACCCAAGCCCTAGAGTGATTTGGACCTTTAACTCCTTGGTTTCATGTAAAGTTTGCAACTTTATGTAAGGGTTATTCCCTAGAAGAGTGGATCTATAGTTTGGAGCCCCTGCATGGCTCGAAAAGCCTATGTATGGAGGAAGGACTGATAGGACTCGACGAGTTGCATGGGTGGACTCGACGAGTCATATGAAGATGGGCATGGACTCGACGAGTTGGAAGAACAACTCGGCGAGTCTGTTGATGATTACCTTGGACTCGATGAGTTTGTTCTTGGACTCTATGAGTCAGGTCGTAGAACCCCAACCTCTTGTGGTTAAACTTCGGACCAGTGAGTCATGTTGGCGACTCAGTGAGTTGGACAGGATGGAATTCAGAGATCGTTGAACTCGACGAGTCTTGGGGCGACTCGGTGAGTTGAGTTGTGTTATGGGAGTTTTCTGAATATAAGAACTCGACGAGTCAACGGGTTGACTCAGCGAGTAGAGTCAATCAGGAAGGTTGACTTTGGCAAGGACTTTGACTTTGACCTGTTTGACCTTCAGGGGTGTTATGTATTTTGGATATTTATGTCGTGGTCCATTGATGGCATCAGGTGTTGGGGTTTGGAGCAGTGCTTAGGGCCAGTGCTTTCATGGTTCAGTTCGGCAGTTGCAAGGTGAGTTATCCTCATTATATCAATAGGGTCTAAGGCACCAAGGCCGGCCCTTTTAGTTGTATCTTGGTTACAGTATGCTACATGTGGTTATGATATGATAGATCGGTACCCGGATAGATAGTATGTTGTCATGCTCTTATGATCCGATAGGATTGGTATGTTAGTGACTTGGTTAGGTCGGTGTTTTGGTTATGAGAGATTACTATGATCGATGATCTGTGAGATAGTTATATCTGATATCTGTATGTATACTGTTTGATGTGCTTATTGATCTGATTAGATTGGCGTCCTGGTAATTAGGACAATATTATGTTAGTGACCTGGTTTAGGTCGGTATCCTGGTATATAGGATGGTGCTATGTTAGTGACCGGTTAGGTCAGTATCCTGGTTTATAGGATGGTGCTATGTTAGTGACCGGTTAGGTCGATATCCTGGTTAGGATGTTGCTATGCTTTATGATCTGCTAGATCGATTTGTTTGTCTATGGACTGTTATGTGATTACCTGTTATATGTGCACATGGTTATTTGGTTGATGTTTGGGTTGAGGCGGTCCTGCCTTGTGTTGAAGGCCAACATACCCTACGAGCAGTCCGGATAGATTGTAGGCCCGTATGGCGGTCCAGTCATACCGAAGGCTCGGGATAGATCCAGATAGACTGAAGGCCCGGTGCGGGCGGTCCAGTCATACTGTAGACTCAGAGAGTGGAACAGGTGGACTGAAGGCCTGTTGAGGGCGGACCAGTCACACTGCAGACTTGAGAGGCATGGTGTTCTGTATTGTGATATGATATGATATGATTATGGTTGTATGTGGTTGGTATTTTGGGGGAAACTCACAAAGCTTTCGGGCTTACAGTTTCAATTTATTGTTTCAGGTACATCAGGAGACCGTGGCAAGGCAAAGGCGTGATCGTACCGCTCCTCATACTTCATGATTTTGTGATTTGGTTTTGGGGATACTCTGATGTTTAAACTATTTTGAAAAAGGTTGTATAACTTAATGGTTTTTGAGTGGGTTAAAATGTTTTAAATTGTCTTGAATAATATGGGTGTTACACCTATACCACATGTCCTCTCGTGAAAGTAAACCACATGTAAATAAGATAGATTGTCCATGGTAATTTATTCCAACAAAATGTGTAAAGACATATTATAGATTATCCAAGTTCCTATTAGTTTAATGATTCGAAAGATCTAAACTTTATAAATTATCCAAGTTCTTAATGTCTATATAAGAACTGAACTTATGAAACTATTATTATACAAAACCCAATTAGCATGAGAACAATCTCTTGGGGATCTTCCCAATGAAGGGAGTATTTCGAATTTTCAAGGAAACTAAATGTCTCCATTTTCTGATGAGATCAAATTATCTAATCCTAGCCTATGTGAAATAACTATTTTCCTTTATATAAGTTTTCAATATATTATTATGTATTTTTATAATATTTTTAAATAAAGTGGGTAATATACCATCCCTAACCACTATTCATCCCCTTCCCATGCCCCCATAGTCAGTCTCCTCACCTCCCTCCCTCCAACCACCCTACCCCTCATATGAGCCACTTCATCAATTCTAATAGCATCTATAGTGGAGATTTCAATGAGAGAGTTGAATAAGGTAGCAAGTCAAGTTGTCATTCAATGGAATTTTATAGAGTTGGTTTTTGTAATGTTTCATTTAACTTTATAGAGTTCAATACATTGTAGGAAAAACTTGATAGAGTTGTATGAAATGAGTAATAATGATGTGACAATCCATTCAAATTTATATATTTCAATGAATTGTTGATGCCATAAAATCACTACATGTGACATTGACTCTCATCATACAATTTGTTTAACTTATTTCAATGTTACTTTAAAAAAAAGCAAAAGAAAACCACTATAGTGTAATGTCCTAATTTTTGCAATAAAATTTTTTATTTTTGAGTTAAGATGAATAGCTATTTTCATATAATCCTACATAACTATAATCGTAAAGGTGGGAGGAGCAGTAAGGAGAGGCTAGGGTTTCGTTTACAGAGAAGGGGGTTGCAAAAGTGAGAAACCCTAGAGGGTTAGTGCATTTATATAGGGTCCAAAGTCCAAGATTTAAGGTTTTGTGCTAGTAGCGATAACCTACCATGTAGCACAAATCTACACATAACGTAGAGCTACATGTGGTGTAGGCTTATCCTACATGCATCATAGAGCCCAAAACCCCAAAACCCGCTTAGGTTAAACATGGTGACCAAGGAAAAAAGCATACCCAAATCAGTATGTTACATATAGCTTGATCATCTTTTGATTTTACTAATCTTTGGTATTAAGTCTGGGTGTTTGGGATTGCATATTTAAAACAACTTATGCTTATTTGTAAAAGTGATTATTAGATTATCCGATGTCTAAATAGAGTTTAAAAAATGTTTGGATTAGCTTATCCGATATCAAAGTGTAATAATGTAACATCCTTATTTAAATGAAATGTTTTGTACTGGATTTTAATGAAAAAGGGAAATACAGTCAGAATGTGATATAAGTAATATGAGTATGCGACATGTAATATGATATTACGTGACCCGAAAGTCTGATGCTGATCTAAGAGTAATGAGAATGCAACGTGTGCATTCTAGCCTGACACATTGCAACTTAAGAGAACAGGACACATAATCTGGAACTACGCGACTTGTAAATGAGTTCAAGTGAGATATTTATCAAGCACTAAGTTAGTCTTTAGCTCATTTTAACCCATCTAGGGTCGAAATTAAGAGCTCAAGATTAGAAGAATTGTGTTATATCCAAGGATTTCCAAGAGAAATGAGAATTAAGGCCTCTATAATTTGAGGTAATTTCTTCTTCCCAACAAGCCTAGCAAAGCTTTAATGTTGAAATTTGAAGAAGTTGTTAGAAGTTGATCCAAATGCCTTAAATCTCTAGCATGATGATGTTATAAGTGTTGTGATTATGATAGTAAGCTTATTTTGAGAAATCCATGGTTAAATTTTTGGCAATGATTATCTCAAACTCTACTCGGGAGATTTGTTTATTAAGTGAAAATAAGCTTATATCTTAATAGTTCACGACATACAAATGACATATTCGTGAAGCTTAATTAGTTTTGGTGAAGTTGAAAAATTAACATAATGCATAAGGGTAGTAAACCCTAACTAAATAATTTTTTTAAGACACTTGAAATTAATTAAGCTTATGTCTTAATGAATTAAGAAATATAAATAAATTATTGGTGGAGCATAATTGCTTTTGATTATAAAAGTTGAAATGAGAAATTTATGTGATAAGTTAATGATTATTTTGGAATATGGATTTGGATGAAGATGTTTATGAAATGAGACAAGTATTAAGAGTTTAATGTGATATTTGATTGAAGGTTTTGGCAAGGAGAATTGGTCAAGCACACCTAGTGAATAGAAGCCAAAGTGGTAGTTAGTTTTCATTAACTAGCCAGGTGAGTACATGTGGCTTTTCCCAATGGGATAACATGGTTTATATATATATATATATATATATATATATATATATATATATATATATATATAGAGAGAGAGAGAGAGAGAGAGAGAGAGAGAGAGAGAGATAGTTCAAATAAAAACTATAAATAATATGAAAACATAAATAGAGAGAGAGAGAGAGAGAGAGAGAGAGAGAGATAGTTCAAATAAAAATTGTAAATAATATGAAAACATAAAAACACTATTTTTATGTTATTATTTTTGTATGCACAACTTTATGTTATTATTCTGCAATAATTTTGTATGCATAACTTTATGTAATTATTCAACAATGAATAAATGAAAACTCAGATGTTAAAACTAAAATTAAAATTTACTACAAAAATACACATACATAAATTTATAATAGAATAATAACATTCTAATGAATATATAAATAATCAAACGTTAATATTTATATTAGAATTATTTCAACAATACCCATATACAACATTCATTGCAAAATAATAACTTAAACATAATGTTTTTACGTTTTCACACTATTTACTGTTTTTATTTGAACTTACTTCTATATATAATACCATAGACACCTTACTGGATTCATAGTTTTTCCATCAGACTCGAAAAGCTAGATCCAAATCAAGAAAAGTCAAACCACAAAGAGCAACGAGCTCACCAGCGTTTTAGCATGAGAAACTGCAGGGGATTGAACGTATCAAAGATATTGTTTCAATGCACACATGTATATAACTATATGCTTCATACTGTATTAGTGTCACAACAAGATATTCAAAATCTTTAAAATGAAATATAAGCATCTCATTATAGAAGTAGTATTAAGAACTTAACTAGTATACTGATGGTTACGCCAGTACACGTCAACGTTTTTCAGAAATTTTGACTATCGGGATACAGGTCGTGCGAGCTGAAAGCTGTTGGTTCAATAGAAATCTCTGTTTGATCAGATTCATGGGGCTTCATCTCGTGAAACTTTGGTCCAATTTCTTTTAACATCAATTCCTCCTCAGACATAATTACATTCATGTTTGGTTCTTTTATTTTAGTACGGCCGTCAAGCATATTAACCACTTCAGACATGGTAGGCCTAAGAGCCGGGGCCTTATTAGTGCATAATAGAGCAATTTTGATCATCCGCACTGCCTCCTTTTTGTTGAAATCAGAGCCCAATCTTGGATCCACCAACTCTATCAATCTCCCCTTTTGTTGCAGAACAACAACCTTAAAAAGTGCAAACAAATATATCATAAGACCCGGTCAATAAGTTGGGGTTTGTGGGGAAAAATCAAACTATAGTTCTCTCAGAGAGAGGTTCACCCAATCAAGAAGACAATAATAATCCTCAGTTGGCCGATATTTCATATTACTCTTTCCTACAACAATTTCTAGTGCAAGAACTCCAAAACTGTATACATCTGCTTTGTAGGTTAAGTATCCCCGTAATGCATATTCTGGTGCCATGTACCCTCTGAAGTACCAAAACCAAAATGAACAAATGAATATTGAAGATAATATAATTAGAAGGAACAACAAGACTACTACTCACATAGTTCCAGCAACTCTAGTGGTAATGTGAGTGTTTTCTTCTTCATCAAGTTTGGCCAAACCAAAATCTGAGATCTTTGGTGTAAGGTCAGCATCCAGGAGTACATTTGTAGCCTTGATGTCCCTATGAACCATTTTGAGCACCGAATCCTCATGCAGGAATGTCAAGCCTTTTGCAATGCCAACACAAATTCTTTGTCTTGTAGGCCAATCAATTTCTAACTTAGAGTTATTGTGCTCTGAGATATTATGTAAGAATTTTAATCGAGTTGTGAATGGAAAACTAAAGATGCCACAATTCCCAATTTGAGGTGTCCTATAATTTGTAACATTTTGGTTTTTTGCAAATGTTCAACCTAATATGTCTCATTATCATTATTATGATTATTTTCATTGTCGGTTACAATTGGTCATGTTGGATTACCTGCTTAATTAAACAGATTGAGATTTTCATCCAAACCAAAGTTGTTCAATTAATAGGATGTTAGATTTCCATCTTATTTTTTTTTTCCGACCTGTGCTGACCCATTTAGATTTGAAATTTAAAAAACACAAAACCTTAGACATAGACATGACTTAAATATATAACGAACCCAAGTAACTCTTCAAAGTTACTAAGGCTCAAGGGAGTGGACTGCGGTTTGACCGCAGTCAGTGCCACATAGGCAAGGAACCCCCTCCGCCCCATGCGGTCTTGGGTGCGGTTTGGCCGCACCTCCCCCAAAATCTGCCACACTCCCTCTCTCTCTCTCTCTCTCTCTCTCTCTCTTTATGTGTCTTTCTCTCTCTCTCTCTCTCTCTCTCTCTCTCTCTCTCTTCTCCTCTCTCTCACCTCTCTCTTTCTCTACCATAGTTCTACATCCTAGGTGTGGTACAGAACCACACTTTGTGTAGTATAAACAGTGACGAGTTTAGAACAAAAAACTATGTGGTTCCCTATTTAAATGAAACTGGAAAAAATGAAATAGTTAGAATTACTAGTTGTGGGTCGGGTTGTGTATATTGTTGTAAAACTCGGATAACTTGTTCGAGTACTTCGCAAATTACTCGGACTCAGCCTTTACTAAGGCAAGTTTTGCCTGTTTGCAAAGAGAATCATAAGATTTTTATACTCAATACAGCTCAAACTGATTCAACCTAATAAAACAATCCTTTTTTAGACCAGAACAAGGTTAAACTAATAAAATCGGTTCAACGTGCAAAAATAATATTAAATAACTAAACCAGTTTACATTTGTAATAAACCAAGTCTGAGATTTTAATCGTTAACTTTTTTCCTTTATAACTCCATTCAACAATGTTGGAGTGGGATATAGAAAATTTTATTGCCTAAACAATACATAATAAACATTCCCTTCATATTTCCCTTTTATAAGTAACAAAAATCACATAGCTTTTACTTTGATGCCGATGTGGATTAGGTATAGATAAATTTTTAAATCAACTAACTAGGTAGTTAAAACTGATCAGCCATTTTGATCCAACATTATAAGGTATGTCCTAAAAAAATTTTCAAGGTGGTTCCTAATGTTTGTTCCTATATTACTTATTATAAGGTTTGAAAGTTAAGGTGGGTCATGCGACCCACCTATCATGTATGTAAACTCGCCCCTGAGTATAAATGATGTGACACCTATGTGGCTCCTACTTGTCAGACGAGGCGATGCGGTTCTTGTGACACCACTCTCTCCAGCCTAAGAAGTATAACTACAAGTTGATTATGCAAACAACATTCTAAATTCCTAAGACTTCAGGTCTTTTTTTTGTACTTTTTAATTTATGATTTACTAATATAAAAAACAAAAAAAATAAATACATACAAATATATGTAAACGGGTTGGCAGAGTGGTATCAAGTACGTTTTAAATGTAACCCAACCTATCTAATTAAACGTGTTGAGCAGGTTGTAGATTTGCAAAAAGTGGTCTCAACACCTGCTCAACACGTTTAATTAGATAGGTTGGGTTACATTTAAAACTTACTTGATACCACTCTGCCAACCCGTTTACATATATTTATATGTATTTATTTTTTTTGTTTTATATATTAATAAATCATAAATTAAAGAGTACAAAAAAAAGTCATGAAGTCTTAGGAATTTAGAATGTTGTTTGCATAATCAACTTGTAGTTATACTTCTTAGGCTGGAGGGAGTGGTGTCACAAGAACCGCACTCCCTCATCTGACATGTAGGAGCCACATAGGTGTCACATCATTTATACTTGGGGGCGAGTTTACATACATTTAATTAGATAGGTTGGGTTACTTAAGAAGTAGAAGAAAAGGAGAATACCAAATAGAGCGTGCGCTAGAGAATTATTTTCCATGTACTCATAAACTAGCAGAAGGTGGTTGCCTTCAACACAACATCCATATAGCCTTACAACATTTGGGTGTTGTATACCGGCTATCATGCCTATTTCATTCACAAATTCACGATTTCCTTGCTTTGATTTCGAAGAGAGTTTCTTCACAGCAATTGGAGTTCCATCTAATAGTCTACCCTGCAATCAAAAAAATAGATGTATATTTTAGTATGATTCATATTCTTTCATATTTTATCTTTTTACATCAGAAAATGTTACCAGTGAAGTTTTGTAGATTTTTCACAATGTGAATTGTTAAAAAGAAAATTTAATGCATTTACAATGTTACCATGTAAACAGATCCAAAACCACCCTCGCCAAGTTTATTTGAATCAGCAAAACTGTCGGTGGCAGCCTTGATTTGTCTATATGTAAATACACCAGTCTGCAAATCCAATCCTCTTAGGTCTACAGGGAAACAATATTTTACCAATGAAACAAATGTATTTCACAAACAAACAAGTATATGGCACAATTTAAATTAAATAGTAATTAAACACCTTTTTCTCTTGAATTTTGGTCCGCTATATAACCCCTCTTCCATGCGATGCCAAGAATTAGGAGACTTAGACACAAAGCTGCAGCCACCACTCCAATGGCAACAAATGTATATTTTTTCCAATGAGGTATTTTCCCATGAGTTATTTTCCCATGGCTTAGAGGCTTGAACTCTAATGGAAAAATATATTATTAAGTCACTTGAACATATTATCAATTGATGATCATCAGTATTATAGAAATGACAGTTATACACATAATAAATGTCTGTGAAAAAAAAAAAGATAAGTTAAAATATGTGGAGAATAAGCATACCTGCGACCATAGAAATGGCAGATATAAGAGGACCATAAGCCCCTCTCAATGGGACAGCCGTTGTACCCTTTCCAGCATATTGGAACCGGACTTCTAATGTTTTATTAGTAACACGTATGCCTTTTAAGGTTATATTTACTTCCTTATCAACCCCACCTGCTGCAATCTTGATATCAAAATTCTTCAACTTGGTTACACCCTGCAAAAAGGAGAATGCAAAAGTGAAATCCAAAAAAATACAAGTCTCTTGCACAAAATGGGAAGTCTTCACTAACAGAATCCATACAAATATATCTAATTGACGTATGAAAATCGTCCACTTCTGAAAGTTCAAGAAAAAAGATAAAATTCAACCTGAACATAAACATCAAAAACACGTCTTCCAAGACTCTTGTAAGATTGGTTGTCTCTGAAAACTATCTCTGCAAAATGTAGAGTCACAGTATACTTTCCATTTGCTAAGCAACGGCCATAGTAAGTGAGAGAAAGCAGAGTGTGGCGAGCTCTTGTGTAAAGTTCATAGTCATTCATAGTGAGTACAGATGCATTATTTTCTATGTAATGTGAATCACTATTATCACCAGACCATATACTTCCTGTGTTACTAAATCCCCAACGATCACTTGAAGGAAAAAAATTTGCAGGTCCACCTAGATATTCATCTGCTTCATAAGTCTTGTTTCCAATGGTAACTCCTGGCCCACCACAATTGATATAAACTGAATAGTAGTCTGGAGAAACATAAAACAGATCAGCTTTGCTATACTTTAATAAAAAAACCCAACGTTACTTGAAAACATGTTCATCACCCTCTAAGCATTGAAGGCTGCTATGGCACTTCCCAAGGTCACTGCAAGAAATTAAACATGAACACTTAGCGCCTCTCTTATTAAATAGAATTTTCATTCATTTGATGTATAGTAGTAGGGTATAAACTTACGAGTTATTCCCACTTGAGTAGCTTCTGAATAAGTTCCTAATAAATGAAAGAAACTTTAACTTCAATTTGTATGTGCATATGAAAAGATCATTTGAGTTCAGAAAACTTACAGTGATTCACCACAATCTTGTGGCACAGTGTCTTTACTAAAGTTGTTGTAGGAAAGATCTACACTGCATTACAGTACATGACCTATCAGTGCCTATGAATTATTACAAACGCGTCTTCTAAGAAAATTTAATATGAAAACGAGGGTCGAAAAAACATACAGATCTTTATCTGTGATCCATTTAGGAAGACTGCCTTCCAGGGAGTTACCAGTCAGATATCTAGTCAAATCAGATGCCGATTCATTTCAACAATTCAAAGATACTTAAGAGCAGAATACTATGGCAAATATAGATGATTTGGTGATCAATAATATAATAGTTTTGAAGAAAATAATACTGGGAAAAAGTAGATGCATATCTTTCTTACATTTTTTTAACATGCTTTTCACTTAGATCTGGTATATCACCATTCAGATTGTTGAAACTGAGATCTCTGTGTAAGTATGTGAATATATATATATATATATATATATATATATATATATATATATATATATATATATATATATATATATATATATATATGGAAGGAATACTTCAGGAAATTTAAACAGAGACTAAAGAAGATCATAATGTACAAAGACATAAGATACAACGCATATGGTCTAAACAGGGAGGACTTTTACAGATGGCTCAAATTGGACATTTGCGATATATAACCTGGAATAGTCCCAATTAATTATATTGCAGCTTCTCAACATCCTGCAACATCCACCAAAGTTTATGAAGGTATCGGTTTTGAAATTAAAGACTTGTTAATAGATTTCTAAATCCTATCACTTACAACTTAGTCATGTTTGCCATCCTACTCAGATTTGGAAAATGTGAGCCCTCTCCACTTAAATCAGAAATCCGTCTGCACATAGATTACATAAAGGCATGTTGATTAATTAGTACTTATTGCAGGAATAGAAAGAATTAAATATCCTGATGGAGGGAGTACCTGTTTAACTTACAGTTCTGTTATATTTCTCAAGAAGGAAAGACTTTCGGGTATTTGTCCTTCTAGACCACTACCTTGGATCTCTCTGAGGATAAAAGATAGAAATCATGACAGGAAGCAAAAAAAAAAAAATGAATGATTAAATAACCAATCTAATTATTATGGTGGTCCATATTGTTGGTGATTTTAGTGTAACCAAATATTTTGTGTAATTGGAACTAATATATGAGCTAAGGGGCTTATAGTTTGTGCTCTATATTATATGTTTGGTGAGTGCGGAGTGCACACATATATAAGATCGAATGATAAGTCGGTACGATAGAATGACGGGGGTTAAGGGGGCCGCGCCCCCTTCCAGGGTCCTAGGGCAACACCCCTAGCGGGATCCAATGGGTAGAGCCCCTTGCAGTGGTAAATCCGAATTCTAGTGGGTAATTACGGTGAGATTAACAAATCTCATCAGTTTTGGAAACCATTGATTATACCTTTAATTCGTGGTTTATTTAACTAATTTAGAAGACGGTAACCCAAATCTATCAAGTATGACTCCTCTATAGAGCCGTAGGAGACCCTTCTTAGCTCTCTCTCTTCTATAACAAACCCATAATTCGTCTGACAATTTGGCTTGTGGTTTTGTGCCTAGATTCACAAATGTCCTTTTGGATTATCCTAGACTGAATTTCATGTAACCTGAGCATAAGGTGGAAATATCAGTTCGGAAAGCGACCTTACGCGATTAGTAGATGCTGACCATTGAGAAAAGAAAGACGGTGGACTTTAAGCTATTGAACAAGCACAATGAATATATAATTTCATGCCATGTGAATTTTTTTTGGCATAATGTTGAGTAGTTGTGCTCAAGCATCCAACTATAGCCCCCATGTTAGTCTTAAGTGTAATAACAGCTGCTTGCTTTTAGCACTTCGCAATTTTTTTTATCTTTATAAAAGCTTTGTATTCTTCTCACCGTGATAGAATTTGCAGATCTCTAATAGTTATGCTCTCTGTTTGTACTCTGTTCTTTATTGTTAAAACTTTCTTTTACAACAAATTTGTATCTGACCCATTTTTTCCCAACCACTGTTTCTAGCCATGATAAGCAATGGCACGAGTTCTTCAATTCACCCCTTAAAAGTTTAGTGTGCATGTGTGTGCTTTTGGGAGGGGGGGGGGGATAGCATCTTTGGAGCCTCAAAATGAAGAGAATGTTGAAAAGTTTCAACAACTATGAGATTTGGTGGAAAAGGGTATGTAGAATTGGCAGAACAAGACAACAACTATGATAAGTTTTTCTCGTATACTGCAGCAACAACAACCTCTAACCTGGTAGGCAATTCTGAAACAAGAATTTCTTGGTGATCAAAAGGTAATAAATGTATAACTTGTTTCAGCATAAACAATGCAGAAAACAGAAAACACACACACACACACACAACTAACCTTGCCTTTTGTGATTAGATTCTGTTCTTGCTCTTAGGCCCAAATACAAACAATGACAATAACCAAGGAATGAAAGTAAATAGAGAATAACACAAGATTTACATGGTTCAACAAACTTGCCTACACCCACAAGAGAAGATAAAGCCTTTTGTATTAGGTTAAGAAACTGATCTCACTTTTCCATCTACAATTTATGTGATACTATATATATTTTTCCATGCCTCTCTTCACTGAGTATCACATAACAAGATATATGGGCCATATTACTTAGGCCAAGAGCCGGGATGTTAAATAAATAACTGGGCTACCAATTTACAATTCTCCACCTTGAACATCATTTGATAGACCTCAAATTTTAGACGATTCACCAAAAAAAATGCACACCTTGATATGTAGAACTCAATCCTGGCTGCACCATTTGACCATGGTTGCTTATGTACCCTCACTTGGGATCAAGCCATCGTAGCTCATCTCACCGGTTGATAACTCCATCTCACCCTGACACCGTGCCACAAGGTCATTTCCCTCAAGGGCAATCAACACCGATTGATATTAAGCAAGTTCAAGCAATGCTTAAACTTGCCATCTGGTACCACGTTGGTTAACATGTATATTGGGTTCTCATCTATATGCACCTTCATAAGAAAAATATCACCATCCTCTATGACATCCCGCACAAAATGTTATTCGACATTTATATGTTTGGTACGAGCATGATAAACTTGATTCTTAGCTAAGTGAATTGCACTTTGACTATCTCACCACAAGTCTACACAATCTTTTGCTCAATCCCCAATTCATATAAGAAACCCCACAACCATAATGCTTCCTTAACTCCCTCTATTATAGTCATGTACTCGGACTTTGTAGTAGAAAGCGCTAATGTTTCTTGTAACATCGATCACCAACTATCTGGACATCGTAGACTAGACTGACATCTATCTAGATCACCAACATGATTTGAATCCACAAATTTAGTGATTGTACGTGTATCTCCACCAAAGCATAAACCCATATCAATGGTTCCTTTCAAATACATCATGACCCATTCTATAACTTCCTAATGTGCCTTCTTCAGGTTGGCCATGAACCTGCTGACCACACTAACCACTGTGAAATATTTAGATGTCTACACACCATGACATACATTAAACCGCCAACTGCACTAGCATAAGGCACACTCTTAATGTATAAGGAACTTGTCTACTAGAGATCCTAAAATGTGGAGCCAATGGAGTCACCATTGACTTGGTATCTTGCATCCCGAACCTCGCAATATCCTGTTCTATATAGACTTTCTGGCTCAAGAACAGTCGATGGTTCGACCTCTTTTTTCTAATCTCCATACCCAATATTTTCTTGGAAATTCCCACGTCCTTCATCTCAAACTCTTTACCAAGTTGAGATTTTAGCCTATCTATTTCCACCTTGCTCTTTGAAGCAATAAGCATGTCATCCATATACAAAAGAATATAGATATAATCACCTCCACAAAGTTTCAACATGTAAACACAACAATCATACCGACTTCTGGAACATCCATGCTTCAACATGAAGGAGTCAAATTGTCTGTACCACTACCAAGCAGACTGCTTCAATCCATATAGTGATTTCCTCAAGCGACACACTTGACCTTCCTTATCCACAACCTTGTATCCATCAGGTTGATGCGTATAGATTTCCTCATCCAATTCTTCGTGCAAGAAATCATTTTTACATCGAGTTGGTCGAACTTTAAATCACCATGGCCAACAATACTCAACAACACCCAAATGGAAGCGTGTTTCACTACCGGAGAAAATATCTCATTATAGTCAACCCCCTCTCATTGTGCATACCACTTATCCACTACCCTTGCCTTGTACCTTGTACCACCGAGTTCAGAAGGATCCTCTATTTTCTTATACACCCACTTACAACCAATAGCTTTCTTCCTTACGGGAAATGAGACCACTTCCCAAGTTTAGTTCTTCCGAAGAGACTCCATTAGCTAGCCAACTCTCACTATTGTCATTCCAAATAGCTTCCTTGAAGGAGACCAAATTATCTTCCTACACCGAGAATACGTACTCAACCAAATTTTCTTGTCCGTAGTTCTTCAAAAGTTGATTAAACCCCAACTTTTGAACTTTCTTATATACTCGCATCGTCTTAGTAGAGACCGAACTGTCGTCGAGCTCTTGTTCCTCTGGTTTATGTACATCTTCTAGCTAAACCGTCTCATCTTCAATATCATCGTGCATACCACCATGATCTTCCTCGTGAATAAAACTAGAACCTTGTTGGTTTTTAGGTTCTATATCAACTACTTGTGACCGTCTCAATGTCATCACCATTTGGCACCATAACTTTCGAAGAAGCTACATTTAAGTTCACATAAAGTAACATGTTTGCTAATTATAAACTTCGAATCTTCTAAACACCAAAGGCGATAGCCTTTTACACCTAATGCATATCCCATGAAAATTGTCTTTTTTTGTCTCTTGCTTCAAGTTTTTCCTCACTAACGTGATAGTAGGCACTATGCCAAAGCTTCTGGGTTAATACGTTTTCCATATATTAAGCATTTAATCCACATATAAACTTTTAACATATATTTAATACTTTTAATAAATACTTGTATTAAAATCATGTTCATGAAAGTAACTATGCAGTCACCTGATTGAGGTGGAAGATCCATGGTTAGGCCAACTCATTGCTTGACACTTTATCTTTCTTTTAAATAACCTAAATACGAATATTACTATGTCTCAGTGTTTGTTCATATTTAGAATGTTATATTAACTATTTCCAGATTCCCCAATAATCGTAATGAATACTTAAGTTCTAATAAATAAGGAATAACCAGGTAAGATTATACCGGATATAGGATCCGTTTGGTATATAGAATATACTGTTTGGAAAATCCACTTTAAACATCCCACTAGATCAAGCTTAGGCATCACTCCCCTAAGTAAATAAATCAGTAGTATGGCTGGAATCATTGATACACCTTATTTATAGGTTCATAATAGCGAGTATGAATATAAATAAAAGTTATACTTAAAACATAGTAAGTGCAACTTAACTCTAACTCTGAATACTCTTTTTCTCTGTGCTCTCTGATTGTTTAGAGCCTCGAACAAGTAAAGTTCTCTGGAACCCCGAAAAACCTCAGAAAAATTGTAACTAGAGAGAAAGGTTAAGAAAAGATTGGGAGGCGCGCCGCGCCCCTAACATAGGCATTCTATGCCCTTACCTAGGTAGTAAGCTTTCGTCTCTGATCATGACACGTGGTGCCATCTTGGTCGCATTTCGCAGGTAAATTTAAAAACTATAAAAAATCATATCTTTCTCATACGAGCTCCATTTTTGATGTTCTTTATATCCTTGATTTCGTACCGAAAAGTAGTACAACTTTCATTTAGAGTCCGTTGGTCAATTCTCAATTTATTTTTAATTTTAGAGTCTATGAAGATTACACAGCAGGGGCGGATCCAAGGGGATCCTAGAGTAGCCCGGGATACCCCTCAAAAATTTTTCGGTAGTGTAATTTTTGTTTACGTATGCCTCAAAAAAAAATCGGTATAGTGTATATATATGCATCCCTCCATTTATTAACACAAACAAACAGTTGGTCTGCTGGTTAAGGCGTTGACTTATTGAAGCAAAGGTCTCAAGATCAATTCTTGCTTCTTACATATTCTTTGTTTACTTTTGTTTTATTTCCTAGCTATTCTATCCCACATCGCTAAACACATGTAAACTCAGCCATTTTTTTCTATTATATAAACTTGTTATCCTCATGCTTTATTTGATATCTACTTTGAGTCCCACATCGATTCAAGTATCAAAATATACTTCAACTTCATGTTTATATAACAAGACTTGAGGTTAGCTAAGGATTCGATTAAGATTTGGGTTTAAAACCGAAGCCGAACCGAGGAAACCCAAGTACCCCAGGAAAATAATTGGGATACCCCTTTACTTTGATCCTGACTCCACCACTGTTACACTGTAAAAAAACTGTGCAAAAATTCATAACTTCTTCATACAAACTCTGTTCTCGACATTTTCTATATCGAAGACTTCGTATTTATGATAACTATGCCTTTCGTTAAGATTGTTATAGCTAACAATCAACTGATTTTCATTTCTATTTCTATGTCGCACACTGCCGTATTGTGTCGCATCAAAACTTTTAAAAATCATAACTTCTTCATACGAAGTTAGATTTAGGCTTTCTTCATATGAACACTTTCGTATTTACGATTACTATGACTTTCATTTAGATCACTTAGGCTAATAAGCAACCTATCTTCATATCATATTTTATGATACACTTTGGCGTATAGGGCTGAACACGAAATTAGGCTTTGTATAAAGAACCCATAACACATCGTGGTGGTATACCATCTTGGGACACTTGATGATAAGATTTAAGATAAGATGCTCTCATTTACCTATAGGTACAAGTAAAGGTTTCAAGTTTCCTCACGATATCTGATTTTATTTTCTCACTTGCCAACTAAAACATCCATTTTATTATCTACATAGCAAAACCCGAAGCTAATAATTCTCTCTTAGCTTCTTGTGATCCACTCTTCTGGATCTTGACGTCAAATCGAAGTCGATTTGCCTTTTGCAATTTTTGCCTTAATGGTTGGTTCTCCCCCACTTGGGTTCGAACCCTCACCAGTTGCTACTCACAACCGATCAAAGCCCAACTGGCTTTGCATATGTGATTTATAGCTCATTTTCTTCTTGGAAGAAACGCCTAATTGTCATATACATGATTTAACATCCTCAACGTAGTATCATTGTTTGTTCTCAGGAGTGATCTTCTCATATAACACGACCATAGATCGATCAAGATCTAGGCAAGCACGAAGTCGTCCACCAATGCACATGCATACAAAATGGTATAATAAGGTATTACCAACGTAATGGAAATCACTAGCAACAACGGTTACCGGTCTTAATATAATTCCTCCCTCTTCCTGGGTCTGTTAACCTTGTCGTGCTCTAATTAACCCTCTGTAATGACCGTTTTGATCGTATCTGAAATACTAGGTGCGAACGCACACAAGAAACTTTCAACTTCACATATCAGCTGCAACGACTATAGCTCTTCTATCCTTCAGAGTGAAAATCAAATAAGTTTGAATTTATTTGCTGAAGGTGGTACTTGAACTTGTACCTGTTCTTTTATCCACATACGAACCTTCAATCCCAACTCTTGAGTCACAAACTTGAATTTTATTGGAGACTCCTGCTTCTTCGTAAATTAGGTCGTAAACTCAACACACGATAAGGTGTTTACTTTGGCTATAGTAAAAGAACGAATGGTTATGCTCTAATGACCTTCCACAACACAACATATAAATAACAAACTAGACACTTGTCTCTACGAGTCAAATACTAACATGGAAAACACCTTCTATCTTGTGTTAACAATCCAAAATTTCCTCTTTTGAACATGGAATGACGACCTACAACCACATCTTAATAGGTAGCATCACTAGTTACCGGCTATTTAGCTGTAATGAAGGCTGCAATACTTTTATCGATCACCTCGATCATCTCCTTCTTCAATCTCCCGACTAAAGTCAGTCTCTACACAAGACATGGTTCTCTGAACCAATCAACTCACTTCACATATTTATACTAATCAGACTCGACTCTTTATAGCAACTTGGGAATGAATCCAAAATCATTTTCCTAGTCATCACCATAACACAGGTAATGATGGAAACATACAAAATAAACTCAACTATTAGTGCCTTAGTAACTTTGCGACTCTTCCTAATCCAAGTACGAATCCTTAGTACAGATCTATACTACCTTTCACACCTGTGCATACTCGTCCTAAGAATTTCCTTGCAGCTCCAAAGTCACTACACATGATAACCAATTTAATATATAATTTTGTGTCCAAATGGGCACTTACAACAACTTCGGTAGACTCCACTAGGATTTTTACGTCTCTTCTAGGCGCTCTAATAATAATCACATGCTTTACTAAGTACATATTAAAGTTTCCTATACTTTTCTTCCAGGATTCTTCTCATGTATTTTACAAATGTTAGGTAATCTTGATGGGTTAAGTTGGTCTTTGGTTCACTGTTTCAAAGAACACGTTTCATTCAGGGGTATTTTAGTCTTTTGTTTGAAGTATGAATAAGTAAATGGTGATTGACTGAGTTCAATGGAGGTGAAAGTTGGTGAACTTGGTCATGGAAGTATCCTATTCTCTAGGGGTACTAGTGGATAGTTTTCTTTAGATTGATCTTGTTTATTTCTGTTGTTTTTTAGGCTATATATAGCCCTTCACCTTTTTGAATAAGTGTGCAGCTTTTTGAGTTGTAAATATATTCATTTCCAATTTTTCATTCTGCATATTCACGTATTACAAACAAACTATAAGTGTGTGTGCTGTTTATGAGTAATATCCATCAACAAAATCCATTTTGCAAAAGGGGTGATTATTTTGTGATAGTTTCCCAGAATGTGATCATTTTGTGATACAACTCCAGTTTTGTTATTTTAGTCATGAGTATATCTTGTTTTAATTATGGAAGACACCAGGAAGATTTTCTTTAGTTGGAGATATAAATAGCAATACTGAATCAAAAACTTACAATTTCTGAAGTTTTGTGCAGTTTCCAAGGTTTGGAATTTTCCCACTGAAGTTGTTGCTACTTATCCGGCTGCACAAAGGTGAGAAGTAGTGATGACTAACTTAGAAAAAGTCCACAAAATGGGAAAGATAAATTTCTAGGTAGTGTAAAACATGAATTTTTTTATAATGTTTGTTGGAAAGGGTGAAGCAAACATACAGTTCTGTCAAATTTGTGAGAAGATTAAGCTCCTCTGGCAATTTACCAGAGAAATTATTCGCACTCAAGACCCTACAATTTTAGAATAAACATGTATCAGTTACATAGCCACTACAAACGGGAAGAGTTGTAGTAAAGCTACATTAGGAAGAAGGCCTTACAGAACTGATAAATTTGTTAATTTTCCAAGCTCAGCAGGAACAGTTCCGAAGAACATGTTGTTCTCCAGAATCCTGGTATTCATTTATCCATTAAACAGAAACCGTCATGAAGAATGTAATAACATTATTTAACTATCACCATGAGAGAGAGAGAGAGAGAGAGAGAGAGAGAGAGAGAGTATACACAGTTACAAGAGAGGTTATCTCCCCCAAAGATGTTGGAATGCTTCCTGACAGGCGATTAGCCGTAACAGCTCTATATCACAGTAAGTTTTAATAATTAGATATAAATCAACTTAGAGAAAATCAAGATTCAGAAGTAGCTCACAAGAAGGCCAGATTTGTTGACGCCCATTGAGGAGGTATGGTGCCATTTAGATAATTAAACGATAAATCACTGCAACAAGCAACCCATGTTATCATGAATCATAATAGATTAAAGTATATATGGTAACATTTTAAACATAAGAAATTGTGTTACATCTTCTTGATTTTAGGTAACTTTGCTAGAGACGGAGGAAGAACTCCTGCAAGATCCTGCCCCTTGAGAACTCTGTTCAAAAGGAAAAGTTGGATCTCTAATTTACGTTTACACAAATTTCACACTGACAGGAAATTATGTTTAAGCATCTAAGAATATTAGTTGAATTTTTTAAACAGATTAGATATAGTGATATGTACACTGATATATGTAACTATAATTTCGTTTATTAAAGAAGCAAAAAGGCATATGGAGTAGATGTCATTATAAAACAAAACTACATACATCTCAACAACGTGACAAACACCACCAGGATACGAACAATCACACAGAACACTGTTTTTAAACTGAGAACCTGTGTCTGTCACATTTGTGTTCCAGCTGGGATCTCCACCACAAGGGTTCAGGGAAAAATTCCATTTCTTTTTTCCCAATTCTTTAGCTATTTCACGAAGAGCATTCACTGCAAGATAACATAAAATACTTGTGGATATAAAAACAGCAACAAATCTGCATAGTTTTTAGGTGTTGTGAGTTCTGGGAGAAAATTTGTGGTGTCTCTATACGTATTTTGTTGCTTATGGAAGTCCATTTTGGAATAATTAGAATATAACCCAAGTTTCACATCCTATCTAATTGAGTTTTTATGCACACATAAACAAGGATAAAGTCACTTGGTATCTTGACAGAAAGATAAATACGGCATAAAAACTTGCCTTCACCTGGAGCAAGAGTACTCTTGGCTTGTGCTTGAATACCAGAACTTACTAAAAAGAAAAGAAGTGTACACAAGAGGGGAGTGAGAATAAATGAAAGTCTTGAAATTGGATCGAACATGATTAACATCTAATTAAACTGATACAATCACCAGCAATTCTTGTAATGTCTAGAAATATTTAAACACAATTCAAGTCAACTTTGCCGCCTGCGGTGCTCACTGTGACATAAAATAAAACACGTCATCTGCAACTTGCATGCATTTAAAAGGTCATTACAATCAGTTCCCTACCCGTACTATAATGGAATTGAAAGCTGACATAATCGTTGTCACAGTGTTGCACAGCATAATGTCTCCAAAATTCAAGGTGTCAATGGTCGTCTTACCAGTACACCATAAATACACGAAGAAAAACTTGAGATGTTAAGATGTAGATGGGTATTTTTATTTATTTATTTATTTTTTCCATCCCTCTGCACAAACCTCGGATCCGATCCGATCCGAATCCGATCCGGTTCCGTGACATCACACCCAATCCGAATTAAGCCAAAATCCGATCCGGTTTGAAACCGGTTTTGACCGGTTTATCCTCGCCCGAATTCGAATCGGTTTAATGTGATCCGGTTAGGATCCGATCCGAAATCTGATCCGATTTTGCTTTTTTAGAAAAAAAAATATTTTTTGGACCTCATATATAACACAAAATGCAACATAGGTTCATTAAAATAATTAAAACATACATCAAACGTCGAATTAGAAAGAGTTTTCAAACTAGTTAACTAATAATAATAATAATAATAATAATAAAGTGGTGTTATAACATTTAATCAAATAGAAATAGTTTTTATGGTCTTCCACTTCGTGTTGCCTTCACTAAAATATTCTTCAACCGCCACGCAAATAACTAGGGGTCTCATCAATACCATATTCTTCATCTTCGTCTTCATCGTCATCGTCTTCGTCTTCCGGAGGTGTTGATAAGCCTTGTACATATTCTTCATCCATGATCTCCGGTTCAACATTTTGTGTTAGTGGGTCTTCTAGTGATGCCAAGTGTTGTATACGTTCCACTGAATCCAAGTAATCCTTCAAGCAAATGCAAACCTCTACCGCAACCGGGGTAAGAGTCGTCCAAAACTTTGATAAAACTCTTCCACTAAAAGAAAAAGCGGATTCCGAAGCTACCATGGAAGCTTGGACGGTTAGTAAATCGCAGGTCATGACGGAGAGAATAGCAAATTGTGCTTCCTTTTCTCTCCACCAAGCCAAAAGATCCAAAATTTTAAATTGTGGTGCACTCATGAATTTTAAAAAGTTTGACCCCATATGAATTCCAAGTTCGCTACTAGGGGTTAATGTGCGTGCTCTTTTGTTTTGTTCCTCCAAAAGGTAGTTATAGAGGTCGATATGATAATTCGTTCGACCCCCACCACTACCCGATGCACCACTAGTAGAGTCAGTTACACTTGCAAAAGTGTTTGACATATTGTCACATTTTGTAGCGTAAATGTAAAACAAATTAGTAAAAGTATTATTAAAAGTGTTTATTTGGCTACGGATGTAGTTTGAGTCATCTTTGTGCAAATTTAAAGACATAGAAATTTTTGGTAATCAAAGCCTCTACACCTGTAACATTGATACATGGGTTTAATGTCGCGGCGCAAGTAAAATTGGTGGCATTTCTTTGAAATATTTGACTAGTTTTTGTCTCATTGGTCTCGTAACCAAAACAAATATTTCATTTCTTTGTTCAAAACGCTTCAATTGTGCGGACATCAACCATAATTCATTTAGTAACAATAGACTTGTAGGGTAATACACGCCCGATAAAAAAGTGGTTAATTGTTTAAAAACTTTTAACATTTCCACAAACTCTTCCATCAAATCTCAATCATAATCCGAAACCGGGTTTTTTCCTTTTGAAATTGTGTCGTAAAATAATTGCAAAGCGATTCTTTGACGTGTCAAACTTTCAAATATCATGCATGTTGAACTCCATCTAGTGTCAACATCCCAATGAGGACTATATGGAGTTACGTTAATGGAAATGACAAACTTTCGATATTTTTCGATTGTAGCTTTATTTTTTCCAAAAAAACTCTAGTTAATACAGTTTTGAAATTTTCAATCATCAAATCTATCATTTTTAAACCATCTTGTACTGCAAGATTAATAATATTACAAACACATCTAGTATGAAAAAACGAGCAATCCAAAATAGGTTTATATTTTGTAATTAATCTTTTTGCCGCGGCGGTATTCTTACTTGCATTGTCAAATGAAATAGAGAAGATTTTTTCGTGTAAATTATAAGTCTCTATAATGCTTACTAAAATTCAAAATAATCGTGCCCCCGTGTGAGGATACGCAAAAAGTTCAAAAGCAATAACTCGTTAGTTCATTACCCAAGTAGACGGATCTATTCAATGTGCCGTGATGGCAAGATAGCTTTTGGGACAACTTCCGGTGGAGGACCAAATATCACAAGTTAAAGAAAAATCGGTTTTTATATTTAAAAATCCCAATTGCATATCTTTTTTGGCTATATCCCAATACTTTAAAACATCACGTCTAAGAGAAGTTCGACTTACTTGCCGGTATTATGGTTGCATTTTTTCCCGCAAAATCCTTGTTAATCGTGGGTTGTCGAAGTGGTTGAAAGGCAAGCCCTCTTGAATGACGAACTTGAAAAAGCTTTCACGAATGTCATCATTGTTGTAAATAAAGATCAAACTGTCATGAGTAATATTTGGTTGATCCGGATCGCCTTGACCTTTTACAACCGGACACGTTTTTGTTGTATAACTCCTCAACGTACTATTGCCATCTTTTCCCAAAAACATCCCGCATTGCTTGCACCTTGCTTTTTCCTTCCCGTTCGACAACAAACACAAATCATAATGTTCTCACACATCTTTACTCCGAGTGGTTGGTAATATTTTAACACCCGTTGCATCCGAATCTTGACCCGCGGTAGAATTTCTTGAACTTATTTTTTGGAAGATTATGAAAATAGAAGTATAAAGTAGTAGAAATTTGTGTAAAATGGAAATGGAACAAATGGCTTGTATTTATATGTGTTTAGAAGGGCAAAAAAGTAAAGAAAAGTCAAACTAGCTGTTTTTTTTTGGTTTCCAACAGCTATAAAAAGAATTCCCGTTTTTTAACAGTAAAAAAAAACCGGTTTGGATCTGGTTTGAACCGAATCTGGTTTGCGATCCGAGGGCTAATCTGAAATGATGTCCGAAGCTTGAAACCAGTTTGGATCCGGTCACTAGATTAATCGGATCTGGTTCGGTCAAATCCGGTTTTGACCAAATCCAGTTTTCGGATCGGATCAGATCCTATACCCGAATCTGGATTATTATTTTCGAATGGAATTAGGCTATCTATACTTGTAACGCTGGGGCGGGGCTGTGTTCCATACTCGTAACGCCGTTACTAGCTTGTCCACGTCAGAAAAACACGGGGGGGGGGGGGGGGGGGGGCGTTGCCCACACCGAATAGCCTAAGTGTTTTGTAAATTTTAATTCACAACTAATTAAATAATTTTCTTTAGTTTCTATTATAAAGTGGGTTAATACTAAAATTATATATTTATTAAAATGTATTGATTCTTGAAAACTGAATTATAAAAACCGATTCAACCGAATTATTATTTGGTTGGATTTGATCGAATTTGAATTTAGTTTAAACTATTTGGATCTCATTTTAAAAACCAAAATCCATTTGAATTCACTTGATCGGATCAGGTCAAACCGATTCATCCAAATGAACATCCTTAAATTGAATGATAGAATAAGGTAATGTGTAGTTGATAGGATTAAACTAAATTTTTTTGGATGGCTATCGAGAAAAAAAAAACATTGTTTTTAAATATGTTCCAATGAACTTTATAAAGTTCGGTACATTAGAAGAAGTAAACTGTAAAGTTGTATAATAAATAAAATGTCGATTTGTCAATTCATTAAACTTTATAAAATTAAATTTAGTATGGATGCCTTAGTTAGGGTTAAAAAAACAACTCGAATATATATATAAACCACTTTCATTAATTTGTTTAACACATTCATGTAATCAATTTTTTTAATTAATCTAATTTATATTTAGTTATTAACTTCTAGGGAAATTAATAACAATAATAACTCATATTGAAAGAATTTTTATAAGTTAATTCAAAATTAAGAAAATTCCTTATATATCGACTAATTTAAACTGCCCAGGGATCACTATGAAATACCTAAAAATTGTCATTTTAAAAAATCATACTACGAAATGTTGTTAACTACGGGGAAAAAATTTGTACTAAAAATTCACTATTGTGAAATTGTTCTTCGTACTTCAAAGTTGATTAAGTAGTATATGTTGAAGAGCTACGAGCCTCAAATAAATATATGGTTCAAGATAATAAAAATTACAAATTACTAATAAAGTTCAAGTTTTGATTTTATTATGGAAAATATATTGTCGGATAATATTTCTTGATAATTATCTAGAAACTGTCATCCCTTATTTATAAAATAAAATTAGCATTTAATGCTCATTGATTTTATTTTTGGTCATAATAAGAATTCAAATTCTATAAAACCCTAGTTCATGGTCTCATATCAGTGTCTTGATACAAACCTGTTTCTTGAAGAATTATCCCCATAATTTTGTTTTCATGTAACCCAGACATAAGGTCGAAATATCATATTCAGAAAGTGATCATACGATCCTATAAACAGATACAAAATTTATATTGATTTCAATAACATTCTTGTCTTCCCAACCCCAACATTTTCGAACCATATTGATTTAGATAACCTCTATTATAAAGATGTAAAGATAAAAACAAAGATAGATATAGATAAAGATAGTATATAAAAATAAAGAAAAGATAAAGATATAAAGATAGAGATATAAATATTGATGTGTTGGAGACTTGCTGCCTAAGAGGAGATACTGGTATAATGTTAAATTATCTATCTTAGCACCTCAACTGAATAATGATATATCCAAACTAATATCTGCTTGCATTTTTTGACTAGATTCCATAAAAATATCAACATGTATAAGCCATATATTATACTAATTCATGTAACATACAGTTTGCATATTACATAACCGGTAAGAAATAGTAGTTTATTATAGAAAATATCTTCAAAAAGGTTCCACTGAATTATATAAATATACTACAATTAATTGTTAGAAAACAGATATTACATATGGCTATTACAAAAGGATATCAAGGAAGTAGTGCTTATGCAAATATGAGTCAACATTTTTGAGAAATTTGACTGTTGGGATAGAGGTCATTTGAGCTGGAAGATGCTGGATTAATAGAAATATCTGGCCGCTCAAACTCATGTGACTGCATTCTTTCAAGCTTCCCCCCAAGTGCCTGAAACCTGTTCTCTTCTTCAGATGTGTTCACATTCACATTTATTTCCTCGATTTTGGTATGGCCCTCCAACATATTAACTACTTCAGACATGACAGGCCTAAGAACTGGGGACTCATTAGTGCATAATAGAGCAATTTCGATCATTCTCAATGCCTCTTTTTTTTTGAATTCAGAACCCAATCGTGGGTCCACCAAGTCTATCAAACTCCCTTTTTGCTTCAGAACAACAGCCTTAGAAAAGACAAACACATATATGATCATAAATCAGTGAATGGGTTAGGAATCTGGTGAAGGATCAAACTGTGTTTTTTAAGAAATAAGTTGTACCCAGTCAAGAAGACAAAAGCAATCATCGTGTGGCTTATATTTCATATTGTTTTTTCCAGTAACAATTTCAAGTGCAAGAACCCCGAAACTGTATACATCTGCTTTGTAGGTTAAGTATCCATATAATACATATTCTGGTGCCATGTACCCTCTGAAGATACCAAAAGCAAATTGAATAAAAGAAAACTAAAAGTAATTAATAAAAGAAACATAATATTATTAGAAAAGACAGTGAGAGTATTGCTCACATAGTTCCAGCAACTCTAGTCATGATGTGAGTGTTCTCTTCTTCATGAAGCCTTGCTAAACCAAAATCTGAGATCTTTGGAGTAAGGTCAGCATCTAGGAGAATATTTGTCGCCTTTATATCCCTATGAACCATTCTTAACACCGACTCCTCATGCAGGAAAGCCAGGCCTTTTGCAATGCCCACACAAATTCTTTGTCTTGTAGGCCACTCAATTTCCAACTTATAGTTATACTGCTCTGAGAATTTATAAAAGCATTTTAAATAAAGAAAACAGTTATCAATGGAGAACCGAATCTTTGTGGAATGAAAAGATGCCACAGTTTTCATTTCAGATGTTACATGTATGTTGTAACATTACCTTAATTCTTTCAAAACTGTTCACATTATAGCTACTTATATGTTTCATTTGTGATCACTATATTATTGATGATGTTGGTTTTTTGGTCATTGCATGTTGAATACTATTTAAGAAATTTGACTAATGATCAGATATTTTTTAATCCACAAAGTCAAATATATATAGGCTTCAAAGTTCTTATGGGGGTGGAGGGAGTTACCACTCACGAAGTAGAAGAAAAGGAGAATACCAAATAGAGCATGTGCTAGAGAATTATTCTCCATGTACTCATAAACAAGCAGTAGTTGCTTTCGTTCCACACAAAACCCATGTAGCCTTACAACATTAGGGTGTTGTATACCCATTATCATGCCTATTTCATTCACAAATTCACGGTTTCCTTGTTTTGATTTGGAAGAGAGTTGCTTCACAGCGATTAGAGTTCCATCTAATAGTGTACCCTGCAATTCATAAATTTGAGGTTTAGGCTCTTAGCAGTGACACCTTAATTAATTGATTCTTCTTTTCTTTCATCTTTCATCTTTTATTTTTTACATTGATGAAGTTGGTATAGTTTAGAATGTGGATTGTAAAAAATGAAATTTAATGTCTTAACAATGTCACCTTGTAAACGGATCCAAAACCACCCTCGCCAAGTTTATTTGAATCAGCAAAATTTTCAGTGGCAGCCTTGATTTGTCTATATGTAAATACACCCATCTGCAAATCCAATCCTCTTAGATCTGCAGGGAAAGGAATTTTTACCAATCACATATATGCATTTCTATGTAAGATATATGTGGAGTCTCATATTAACTCTACAAAAGTGTTTAATTATTAAACTAGGCTTAAATATTGTTATTAATATTACGATTATTTCTAGATAGATAATAGTGGCAGTTAATGCTAGCTAATCACAGTTATGCCCCTTCCGAATCGGTGTGAGTGAAAAGTCACAACGGTTCCTGTATTTATTATATATATATATGTGTGTACGTAAACCAAAAGAGGTATTGTACGATCGGATATATATTGATAAAAGGATTGTGTTTTAATATCCTTCTTGTTCTATCTCTTTATTTAAATTCCTAATGTTATCCTTATCTCCAACATATTGGACTGTGTTGCACAGATGTGGAATACACTAAAAATTTCACAAACCATAAAGAAGTATTAGTTTAGTTACTATGTCCATTGAACATCACTGCCTATTTTGGGTGATGGGTGCCGCAATATATTCTATGAAATAGTTTTTTATTTTTTATTTTTTAAATTGAGTAGTAAATCAAACACCTTTTTCTCTTGAATTTTTGTCCCATACATAACCCCTCTTCCATGCGATGCCAAGAACTATGAGACTGAGGCACAACACTACAGCCACCACTCCAGCAGCATATGCAAATATTTTACCATGAGTTGGAGCCTTGGGCTCTATAGAAAGAAATATATTAGTAAGTCATCTAAGCAGATTTTATAAATAGATCAATAGAAGAGAAATGAAAATCATTTACATAGTGATTGTTTGCGATGAAAAGTAAAGTTTGTAAAACATGTGGATAATAATTAATTAAGCATACCGGACTCCATTGATATGGCAGATATCAGAGGGCCAAAATCTCCCTTCTGAGGGGTGGCTGTTGTACCTTTCCCTGCATAGTGGAACCGGATTTCTAATGTTCCATTAGTTACAGATACGTTTTTTATTATCTTTATTATGGGCTTATCGACTCCACCAGCTTCATTCTTAATATCAAAATTCTTCCACTGATTTACGCCCTGCAAAAAAGTAAAAAATAAACTTAAAATGCAAACAAATTAACACATGCCTAGCTGTTGTTTACTTGAGTAATCCTTTTCGTTTACATAAGAAGAATTTTCAACCTGGACATAAATATCAAAAGCACGTCTTCCAAGACTATGGTAAGATCTATTATCTCTGAAAACTATCTCTGCAAAATGTAGTTTAACTGTATATTTGCCATTTTGTAAGCAACGCCGGAAGTAAGTAAGAGACAATAGAGACTTGCGAGCATTTGTGTAAAGCTTAACGTCTTTCATAGTGAGTAGAGTTAAATTAGTTGTGATACGTTTAATAAGGTTGTCCTTAACTTTCCATATACTTCCTGTGCTGCTATATCCCCAATAATTTTCGTTTGAAGGAACAAAAATTGCAGGTCCACCTGGATCTTCATCTGCTTCATAAGTCTTTTTTCCAATGGTAACTCTTGGCCCACCACAATTGATATGAACTGAAGATATGTCTGGAGAAACATTAAAGGGATAAGCTGATAAATTTGTTTTTAATATTATGGAAACACAATGGTACTGGAAATTAACAATGTTGCTCAGTACTCTGGATGCAAGGACGAAGGCACTTTGCAAGCTCTCTACACAAAATCAAACATGAGAAACTTAATTGGTGTCTCTCTTATTACATAAAAGTTGCATTTATTTTTGAAGAATGGTAGCAGGGTATATATAATTAAACTTACGAATTATTCCCAGTAGAGTAGCTTCTGTATAAGTTCCTGATAAATGAAAGAATTAAAATTTTTAACTTCAGTTTTTAACTTTTTATGTTCACATGAAAAGAGCATTCGAGAACTGAAAACTTACAGTGATCTATCACAACCTGATGGCACAGTATTTTCTCTAAAGTTGTTATAGGAAAGATCTATTGAACTGCATTATATATAAACAAGAGCATGTTGAGCTTTATGATTACCAATGCCATATACAAAGTAATGCTGAAATGAGGCTTGAAAAAACATACAGATCAACATCTTTATTGGTGATCATCCATGTAGGAACACTTCCGTTCAGGGAGTTACCAGTTAGATATCTAGTCATTTCACCAAATAACGTTGTTACTATTTACAGCAGTATCCTTTATTTATTTCATTTTTCCTATGGTAAAGAACACTATGAATATGTTTTCTTTTATTGAAATATACTTCCGATTTGATTATTGCTGCAAATATAGATGATTCTGTAATCATGAACAATAATAATTTTGATATTTGGTTGAAGCAAATCATACATGGACGATAAAGTAAACCGATATCTTTCTTACATTTTTTCCATACTTTTTAGTCCACTTAGGTCTGGTATTTCACCATTCAGATTGTTGAAACTGAGATCTCTGTGTAAGTATATAAATATACATAAAGGTAATACTTCAGGAAATATAAACAAATTCTAAAGAAGATCATAGCGTAGAAACACAAAGGATACAAATTATGTGCTGAAACAAAATTGGAAGACGGGGAACTCTTACAAATGCTTCAAATTGGATATATTTGATATATAATCAGGAATTTTCCCTGTTATATTACAGCTTCTCAACATCCTGAAACATCCACCAAAATTCTTGAACATACAAGTTTTAAAATTATAGAACTTGTTACTAGTTTTATAAATTCTACCAACACTTACAATGTTTTCATGTTTGTCAACCTACTCAGATCTGGAAACTTTAAGCCTTCTCCACTTAAATCAGAAATCCGTCTGCACAGAGATTACATAAAGGCATGTAGTTTAGAACTTACAGCATGAATTAATAGAAAGAAGTGAAAATCATGATCAAGGGAGAATATTTTGAACTTACAGTTCTATTAAATTGCTCAAGAAGGAAACACTTTCAGGTATTGGTCCTTCTAGGCCACTAGCATGGATCTCTCTGAGGACAGAAGATGGAAACGATAGGAAGCAAAAAGAAGGAATAGACTTACAATGATTGATCAGTACTGATGACCACAGACTTACAGTTCCTCAAGCTGACTCCAGCTCTCAAGGTTTGGGATTTTTCCAGTGAAATTGTTGCTACTTAAACGGCTGAAAAAGTGTGAGAAGTAGTAATACTACTTTAGAAAATTATGCGAGAAAAGAAACAACATATGATCAATGGCTAGAAAAATCAAGCTATTTAAAACATTAGTTTGGAAATTGGAAGGATGGAGTGTGCCTACAGTTCTTTCAAGTTGCTCAAGTTATTGAGTTCCATTGGCAACTCACCAGAAAGATTATTTGCATTAAGGATTCTACAAAATTAATTTGAAAACAAACCATTATAGAGAGATATTATATCAATAACGGCATTATGTATAATTATGAAAAGTTGAAGTAAATATGCAGTACAAAGAAGGCTTACAGGGTTGCTAAATTTTCTAGTTTTCCAAGCTCAGGTGGAACACTTCCAGAGAACATGTTACCCTCCAGACTCCTGGTATTTATTTATCCATCAAACAAAAAAGCATTTGTATAACTTATGTGAAATTCTAGACCCCATATATATATATATATATATATATATATATATATATATATATATATATATATATATATATATATATATATATATATATATATATATATATATATATAAAATTCTTCCTTAAGATCCTCCTAATGGACAGTTGCCATTATTGATCACAACAACTTATCCAAGTACTATCTTAAGAGTGAGTGTGTGTGTGTGTGAGAGAGAGATAGAGCAAGAATAGAAATGTGAGTGAGAGAACGTACAGATATACCAGTGATGTTATGTTGCCCAAATATGTTGGAATTCCTCCGGACAAATTATTCACAAAAACAGACCTAGGACACAGTTGCTTCCATTTAGAAAGTTCTGAAAATCACAAATATAAACTGGAGAGAGAGAGAGAGAGAGAGAGAGCTGACAAGTACTCCAGTGTGGTCATTGAAGCCCATTCACGTGGTATGGTGCCACTTAGATAATTACGAGCCAGATCACTGCAAGATACAATCACCGACATAAATAATGATGCCTTAAACCATGGTATATATCTAAATCATTATTTTATTTTTAATTTTTAAATTTGGATAGAGGTATAAACACAAGCCTTTGGCTTACATGATCTTGATGTAAGGTAACTTTGCCAGGGATCGTGGAAGAACACCGTCAAGATCCTGCCCCTTGAGACGTCTGTTCAGATCATAAAGCAAAGTTGCAACTCTTAAATTATATGACAAAATATTCCAGTTATACCTCTCTAGGGAAATTATATTATAAGCCTCTATGAATATCTCATTTTGAACTCTTAGTCCACAAGTCCAAGGGACAAAAAGAAAATAACACGAAAAAGTGTTAATTTTGGAGGTTTACAATTTGGCAGGGATTGTTAATTTTGTAGAGTAAATACAAAAATGAAACAATACAACTTACAAGGACTCTACGTGACAAACATTGCCTGGAAAGGAGCAGTTACAGTTAATAGAGTTGTTATAAACAGGCATTTCTGTATTGATTATTGGTGTTGACCAATTTTGATTTCCATGGCATGGGTTTAGGCTAAAATCCCAATCCCTTTTACCCAATTGGTCCGCTATTTCACGAAGAGCATTTACTGCAAGATAACATCAAATATTGTTCACACAAATTAAACTCCAAAAATAAAAATAAAATATCGGACATCAAAAACAACATATGTGCATGGTTTCTTAATGTTTTGCGTTCGTTTGAAAGTATGAAGTGTTTGTACTTATGTGATGCTACATGGTTCATCCATTTTGAACTTATTAAAGTGAAAACTATGATTGGCATATTATATGTCTAGTAGATTTTTCTTCACACACAAAAACTAGTCGAATTGCATGGACTTTAAAAAACAGAAACACCATACAAAAGAACTTGCCTTCATATTGAGGAAGAGAACCGACTTGTGCTTGAATACCGGTTCCTTCAAAGAACAAAACTGTAGATGAGATGAGTGTAAGAGTAACCAAAAGTCTCAAACTACAATCGAGAATCGACATCAAATTAACCAAGGAATTATGGAAAAAAAAATAAACAAAAAACTATTCGTGTAATGCCTATAAATACACCAATTCTACTTCTGGTATTCACTGAGTCATAACATCAAATAGGTGGTCGGTATCTTTATCATTAAAAATATAACTCTAATAATTCCTCAATTATTACGGTGGGAACCATGCAGGAAAGTGGGTATTGAAGACATGCATGAAGAATCAGTAATACTTTTGAAAAAATCAACGAACGTCTGGTCTACTTACTATCAGCAATAAATTCATGAGAGAAAAGTTTGAGATGATTTAAGTGTGTGCGCGTAACGATCATAAAAAGCGATGTGAGTGCTTTCGTTTTGTGGGGCTTCCATCGAGATTTTCCAAGCCATTTTGGTCTAAAGGTAATTTTTTTCCAACCCTTTCTCTATGTATGAGATGATAATTCCATGACATTTTTTGATTATCCACAGACTTTTAAATTTATGAATGTAGTTTAATTTTCATTTTAGATACGGGCCTTTGGCCTTTCACTACAAATATATATATATATATATATATATATATATATATATATATATATATATATATATACTTATAATGGAAGGGGTAGGAAGTGTAATTCTATGGATTAACATACAATTTCACAATTTTCCTAAAGTAACTATGATTTGGGAATTTGAAAAAGCATTTAGTTACTTTGTACTTCATTATACTTATAATGGAAGGTTTCTGTCCTATCCTACCCGTTCGGCTAACGACCCTCCACTAGTCAAGAGTGCGGTGGGTAAGAGTGGATACCCATTCAATCGTCATTTTATAGACAATTTCCTTAAACACCCCTTATAGACCAGCTTCGTGAATGAGGCATACTAACGGTAAGACTGACTGTTTACTCATACATATATAATACTAGACTTTTAACGTTATATATAGTATAGGGTGTATTTTACACTTTTAAAATACTAGGTGGTTTAACTTAGTAAGTTATACTTTTAATTTAATTAAATGTAAACCATAACTTTATGGATTTATTAAATCACTTTTAATTATACACTTTAATTAATTAATAAAACCATAAGGGTGTGATTTGAACTTTTCAAATTACTAGAGTTTTAGAATTTAACATTTCAAAATTAAACTTTTAGTCAAATTTTTCCGAAACTTGAGGGCAAGTTTTGAAACATTTCAAAACATTAGGGATCAAATAACAAAGAATTCAAATTAAACAATTAATTTCATAATTATCTATATTTGACTTAATCTTATTTTAGTCACTAGATAATTACCAAATAATTTGAAATAATCCATATTATCATATAAACAACCAATATTTAAAAGATTTGAAATTATCTATTGTTTTGGCAAGGATAATCATTAATTTAAGATAAAAATCGGTTTTTAACTTCAAAAAACGAATTAAGCATCAAATCCAAGTCAAAACAGCAGCTAAATCCCGAAATACCCTCTGCTTGATGCACTGACTCGCCGAGTCAGACATGGACTCGCCGAGTAGGGCCAACTCGCCGAGTTGTGTCGAGCAGAGGCAAAAAAAATCGATTTTAAGCAAACAAAATAGTTAAGCATCACATACAACTGAAACCAATCAAGGCTCTGATACCACGGATGGGTTTTAGGCATAAGAACAATCCTATGTGCTCATACAAACCCTAATGCTTGGATCTAGGTTTCACTATTGTACATGCTTTGAATCCAAGACTAATAAACTTAGATCTAACATATTATAAACTGAATTAGGGTTTATAGAATTACCTTTGATTGTTAGATAGTAATAACAATCAATTCCTTGCTTGGATTGGCTTTAAAAGCTTAGTGCCTCAAGTGTTGCACCTCTAATGGAGTCACAAACACCTTATGCAACTTGGATGAAGAGGAGAAGAAGAGAGGCTCCCAAAAACGACTAGAAACCCTAGAGAATCAGTTCCACACGTTTTTGGGGCCTAAGGGGTCCTTTATATACTTGTGTGAGCTGCTAGGGTTTCAGTCAAAACCCTAATGGACAGCTTAAACTCTAAGCAGCCCATGGAACCTTCTGGATAAGGCTATGGACGAAAATATGATGGGCTTCCATCATAATTTTGTTCACCCCTTATTCCTTTAGCATTCCTTAGCCCAATAATTCAATTATCCAATAATTGCAGTCAAGGTTCTAAATGGCGTGAGGCGTGGCGTGGCGGCAAGGCCAAGCCTCAAGCTTAACGAGCCATGGCGAGCCACGACGTTTTTCAAGGCGTGATGTAAGGCGGCGATTTTGTATTAATTTAAAATTATATTACCACATAAATATAAATTTATATTAAATATAACTACTTTTTAGAAGTGTTAAATCAATAACTAATAACAAAAAGTTAACAAAAACCACAATACTTGTATCTCCGGTTTGAAAAGACATAACAAAGAGAAAAAACTGTGTCTCAAACGAAAAAACACGCGCCATAACACGCCATAATGCGCCATGGGGCGCCATATCACACATTGCCACACGTTACGCCTAACAGCAATGTTATGAAGCTTTTCGTAACGGCGAAGCCACGCCTCACGCCATGGCGCGCCTTTTAGAACACTGATTGCAGTCCAGTCCCCTAAATTTAATTAATCTCTTTTAGCCAAAAAATTAATTCTTAATTAATTCTTGACCAATATTAATTAAACAATATGATTTCTCCTTTAATATATTATTCTCATAATATATCAATAAATCATATTTAAACCTCTCTCTCCTTAATTCATCCTACATATTGCTATGGTGAAGGCAACCCAAAAGGACCATGCTCATAATCGGGTCAAGTACATACCAAAATAGTTATGGACTTAGACACTAATCCAACAGTCTCCCACTTGGATAACTCTAATAACTATTTTCTGTATGACTTCAGAACCTGATCAGCAATCGTAGCTTTCTTAAATGGTATGACTCGGCGAGTCATGGTATGACTCGGCGAGTCGAGTCGCAAATGAAAGGGATTTCAGAGCTTATAAACTCGGCGAGTCAGTAAGCTGACTCGGCGAGTAGGGTCAACCTGGAAGGTTGACTATGACCAGGACTTTGACTTTGACCAGAGTTGACTTAGTTGACTTTTGAAGGACTGTCAGACTAAGTATCATTTTGATATTGGTAGCTCAGAGAGCTAGAGGAGCAGCGGCTCAGAAGGTTGTCGGTTAGCAGCCAGAGGGTTATCAGCAAGTTCAGCAGTACCAGGTGAGTTTCCTTCCAGTAGGAACGGGTCTAAGGCCACAATGCCAGCCCGTTTAGCTAGTAGTAGTTTCCGGACTTCGGTCCGATGCAGTAGTTAGTGTATTTGATGCCTTCGTGGTTCAGACAGGATTTATGTGTTATGTGTTCTGGGCTATGGCCCGATGTAGTATGCAGTATATGTGTCCATGCTAGTTGATATGTTTATGCTATGCTGTGTTCAGTTAGATCCGGATTTCGGTCTGATGCAGTTAGTCCGGACTTCGGTCCGATGCAGGGGACAAGGTCCCAGTCAGTTTTCAGACTTCGGTCCAATGCAGGGGGCAAGGCCCCAGATAGTCCGGACTTCGGTCCGATGCAGGGGACAAGGTCCCAGTCAGTTTTCGGACTTCGGTCAGATACAGGGGGCAGGGCCCAAGTTAGTCCGGACCTCGGTCCGACGTAGTGGGCAAGGCCCAGTATGTGCTTTATATGTTATTGTATGGTATGTGGAATTTCTGGGGAGCTCACTAAGCTTCGTGCTTACGGTTTTCAGTTTTGGTTTCAGGTACTCAGTTTTCAAAAGAGGAGCTCGGAGAGGTTGCAGTGCACACACCATAGTCAGTTAACCTGGGAATGTTTTACTCTGATAATGAGATTATGTTTTGAATTAATACTCGAAAATTATGTTATGACTTATGATACGGTTTTATAAATATGGTTTTAGTAATGTTTTAAAATAAATTTTTAATTGTGATTTTTGGGTCCTTACAAAATAACAAACTTCCAATTACCAAAAATACCAAATATCAAATACCAAGCTAACATAAACCAAGCAAACTTGCAATTACCTAAAATATCAAATATCAAACTAACATAAACCATACTAGATAACAAACTTCTAATTACCAAAAATACCAAATACCGGGCTACTATAAACCAAACAAACTTCCAATTAACAAAAATATTATATATCAAACTAACTTAAACAAAACTCAATACCAAACTTTCGATTACCAAAAATACCAAATACCAAACTAGCATAAACCAAACAAATTTCCAATTACTAAAAATATAAAATACCAAACTAACATAAACCAAACTATATAAAAAACTTCCAATTACCAAAAATACCAAATACCAAATTAACAACATGCCAAACTATCAAGTTATCACTATACAAAACTATATATCAAACTTCTAATTACCAAAGATACCAAACTAACATAAACTAAAATACCAAAGCAAGAACATAAACCAAACTTCTGATTAACAAAAAATAAACCAAAAAATCAATGAGTATAAAAAATTTTAAACTAACATGCATTTATCAATATTTATATGAGAGTTTGAAATTAAAAAGAAATTGGCTTATGTTACGTTTACAATCTCGCTGACAGACCAATGATTATTGCTTCATCGAGAAGGTTTTGGGATGTAGAACACTTGTTTGGCTTGCGAAACAAATATGAGTTGTTCATTTGGGTACCATTCGTGTTCAGTGTTGATACTTCAGCACTTGTGAGATTATTTTCAGATATAAACCTATTGATGCATTAAACCACTTACATTGAAATTGTATAGTTGAAAAACCACATGGATAATACAACTTGATAATATTTTCTAACTGGCCATAATATTTCTCTTTATTCAATCTCTCCACTGAAACCCCAAAGTTTTGTGTTGTGCATTGTGCATCATGACCAGCAACCGTAAACCTAACCTGAAATCAGAAGTACTCGTGGTTGTGGTATCGTTGGAGCAGCTGCAGTGGCAGTGGTTGTAACATCCTAAAATTTAAGACTAATTTCTTAAATTAATAAAGTAAATAAATAAAAAATGGTTTATTTCATTAAACCATTAAGGATTAAACATATCATTGGTTGGTATGAAGAGTAAAAGGTTAGAAGTGAAAATTACAACATCTTAAAAGTTAAAGGGCCATTTGTGACAATCGGGTGAAATTAGGTTTAAATAGAGATTTGACCAACTTACTAACTTGGACTAAGTTTTGAATATTAGGATGGAGAGGGACCATTTTGGAAACTAATTGAAGCTTATAAGTTAGTTGGAGTTATTTTGAAAGAGCTTTTGTAAGGAGGGACCAAAAGTGGCAAGTTGGGAAAGTTCAAAGTTGATTAATGGGTCTTCTCTCCCATTTGTTTGGAAAGAACATAATTGAGAGAAGGGAAGATGGAAATGGTGATTTCTATGAAGCAAATGAAGATTTTGAGCAGTTGAGGAATCAAGGTAGGAATTAATGATATGAAGCAACATCAAGCTTGAGATGTATAATTTATCATCCTATAACTTATATTTCGAATATAATGTTTGAGGAAAACCGCAATTTCGAAATTAGTTTGATTCCTTGATTATGGTTTTTATTTCTAACTTCCCTTGAGTTGTTTTGATGATCCTAATCTCAATTCAATCATCCCATTTATGGATTTGAAGATTGGGGTGAAAACTCTCATGAACCCTAGAATTTCAGATTAGGGATTTCATGTTTATATGTAAGATTGGAATGGATTCAATGACCTAGATGATGTTTAGAAGCAATAAGTCCAATTGTAATAGGGGTCCTTCAACAGATGATGTCATGGGAGGTAGGGAATCATATGAGAGCCTAGGAAGTATTTTAGTGCGGTTGTTATGTTGTTGAGTAGGTATTGAGAGTATTATTATGAGTAGGTGACTTAGAGGACCCGAGATTATTCTTGAGGAAAGTATGGATATGTGTGGAAGGTAGTATTGGGCTCGTGCTACTGAAAGCACAACATTCATAGTTGAATCGAGAAAATTTTTGGGGATTCTAAGGAGCTGCTGGAGGAAGATAGCATGGTTTGATACCATGATTTGTGGCAGTGGTTCCATATCTGTCAATCTTTAGGTTATGGTTATTTAGGGATGAAGATGGGTTTGGTAATTGTTTTGGGCCTCACGGGTGATGTTAGTTGGGTTTGATTGGCGCAGACCTAGGTGAGTTTGTTGGTTTTAAGGTCTTTAGGGCCTTGCTCAAGGTCGCACATTTGATTCACGGGACTCAAGATGGAAATGATTGTTATGTTTGGATTGAGGATTGCAGCTAGAAGCTAAGTGGTTGAAAGATGGATTGCAATGTTGCTATCCATGGTGAGGAATATGTCTTGACAGTTTATCCGAGAAGGAGTGAGCAGGCTTGTTGCTTTCAAAGTTGGGATGTAAACTCAGCATGGGGGCTAGTTGGCTGTATTATTTAGCCGCATTATGATAGCGTGGGAAGGCATAGGAGGATTGATGTGGTATGGATGCTTAGTGATGCAATCAAAGGTCTGTTTTCCTTGGATATAAGCAGGCCTGGTACCGTATTGACGGTTAGGATTGTAGGGCAAGTAGTGTATGTTTTGGATAGTGAATCAATGATTTGCTTATGCATTTGCATGAAATCCTTAATGTTAAAAGTGGTTATGATTGGAAATTTTCTGAGGTCCTCGTCTAAAATTCAGAATCTCTTAGGGTTTGCTTGGTCCTTATTTGGAAGATCATCTGCTGTGACTCACCGAGTCCAGGATATGGACTGAGTCCAAGGCTAAAAGAAGAGAAATACTCAAATAAGATTTACGTACTAGGAACCAGGTGCTACAAATCTCCGCCACTTATTTTAGACTTCGTCCTCGAAGTCTGCTGCTCGATCCTGAAACAGCTCGGGGTAATGCTCCATCATCTCATCCACCGGCTCCCAAGTCCATTCCGAACCCTTGCGGTGCTGCCATTGCACCTTCACTAGCTCCACCTTCTTGTTCCGCAAATCCTTCGACTTCATGTCGAGGATTGCGACTGGGTGCTCAATGTAATTCAGGCTGTCATCGACCTGAATATCCTCTAACGGCACTACCGCTGAATCGTCCACTAGGCACTTCCGCAGCTGAGAAACATGGAAAGTGCTGTTGATCTGGCTGAGCTCGGTTGACAGATCCAGCCTATACGCCACCTTGCCCACCCGGGCTACAACCCTGAATGGTCTGATGAATCTCGGGCCCAACTTGCCCCGCTTCCTAAATCGAATGACGCCTTTCCAAGGTGACACCTTCAGGAGGACCATATCCCTGACTTGAAACTCCAAGTCGGATCGACGCTTGGCGGCGTAGAATGCTATAAAAGAAGATGTTTTTTTTATTATTATTAATGTTTCACTCCATGTTTGAAAATACAAAAAAAACATTTTAAAAGTAAAGTGCTATATATATGATAGTTTTTAGAAAGTATAATGCGATAAAAGAAGATGGTTTTTTTTTTCAATTTTGCACTCCATGTTTGAAATCCACAAAAAAAGACTATTTTTAAAGTAGAATGCTATATATGATAGTTTCTAGAAAGTAGAATGCTATAAAATAAGATTTTTCTTTTTTTTTTTTTTAAATTTTCCACTCCATGTTTGAAATCTTAAAAAAAGACATTTTTTAAAAGTAGAATGCTATATATATGCCAGTTTCCATAAAGTAGAATGTTATAAAAGAAGATGTTTTTTTTTCCACTCTATGTATGAAATCTTCAAAAAGACCATTTTAAAATTAGAGTGACATATATGACAGTTTCCAAAAAGTAGAATGCTATAAAAGAAGATGGTTTTTTTAAATATTCCACTCCATGTTTGAAATCCTCAAAAATGACGATTTTAAAACTAGAATGTTGTATATGATAGTTTCCAGAAAGTAGAATGCCATAAAAGAAGATGTTTTTGTTTTTATTTTTATTTTTTAATTTTCCCCTCCATGTTTGAAATCCTCAAAAAATACCATTTTAAAAGTAAAATGTTATATATGACAGTTTCCAGAAAGTAGAATGTTATAAAAGAAGATGGTTTTTTTGTTTTTTTTTTTTAATTTTCCACTCCAGGTTTGAAATCCTCAAAAAAGACCATTTTAAAAGTAGAGTGCTATCTATGACAGTTTCTAGAAAGTAAAATGCTATAAAAGAAGATGTTTTTTTTTTTTTTTTTTTTTTTTTCAGTTTTCCACTCCATGTTTTGAAATCCTCAAAAAATTCCATTTTAAAATTAGAATGCTATATAGGACAGTTTCCAGAAAGTAGAATGCTATAAAAGAAGATGGTTTTGTTCTTTTTTTTTTTTTTAATTTTCCACTCAATGTTTGAAATTCTCAAAAAAATAGCATTTTAAAAGTAGAATGATATATATGAGAGTTTCCAGAAAGTAGAATTCTATAAAAAAGATGTTTTTTTTTTTTTAATTTTCCACTCCATGTTTGAATTACAAAAAAAGACCATTTTAAAAGTACAATGTTATATATGACAGTTTCCAAAAAGTAGAATGCTATACAAGAAGATGGTTTATTTATTTATTTTCCACTCTATGTTTGAAATCCTCAAAAAAGATCATTTTAAAAGTAGAATGATATATATGACGGGTTCTAGAAAGTAGAATGCTATAAAAGATGATGGTTTTTCCAGTTCTCCAATCCATGTTTCAAATCCTCAAAAAAGACCGTTTTAAAAGTAGAATTCTATATATAAAAGTTTCGAGAACGTAGAATACTATAAAAGAAAATGTGTATTTAATTGTCAAGTCTATGTTTGAAATTTAAAAAAAAAAGTTTTTACGCAATAGAAAGCTATAAGTGAAAATTTCCAGAAAGTATAAAGTATGAAAGATAGTTCCTTGCTATTTAGTCCAACCATTGAACCAACATCCGGTCCTGCCAATTTAGCGTATTCGTAGAAACCCTTATTATTATTGTAACACCTGATATTATGTATTTCATTTCATCCCTTAATATTTTAATTTGTTGCAAATAAGGCCCTTACGTTGGGTGTACAAGTTTTGTACGTCGGGCGTAAGTCAATACATGAGGCGTGTCAAAGGTGGAGTACGTTGTGCGTACACGTGAGTGCGTCGGGCATACTCATGCATCACTTTAACTCTAAAAAAATGTATGGTTATATCCCTTATTTAAACATATTAACCTCCGTTGGACCTTCTTATGACCAACCTCCATTCCTCTAAACACTAAAATCGAAACCTAGCTCGTAAGAGTGTGACTTGAAGCTTTTGGAGTGATTTTGTGTTTTCTTGGTACAGAAGTAAGATCATTCAAGAAGTGGTGGTGCATTCAAGCTCTTGGATCCATAATTTATATCTCTGTGTTCATCTTTTGAAGGTATACAGTCCAGGAGCTTGTTTTTCTAGATCTTGTTTAAGCTTAGATTTATGTTCATATGGTCCCAAAACTTTGATCTTTGTGAGTATGGAATACTACAGAGCATATGAGTTGTCCTTTCATACATTTTACGGTGTATAGTGTCATAAAAATGCAAGCTTGATCATTTCCTTTCCTCCATGCATAACGTCTGGAGTTTTGGTGATGTTAGAAGGTAGGGTTTAGGGATTTATCTCTCTTTAGCCATGCAAAGGCAAAAAGTTAGAGAATTTTGGATTATGATACCTTTTAGAGTCAGATCTAAGGATTGGGATGTCATACCCCATTAAAGAGGAAACACGAAGAGTGACATGATAAGGTCTCATAACACAAGGTAAATAGGATTACCAACCATAATCATTGAGCATTTTTATGTTTACATCATATTCGAAACAATATTACATTTTAGTTCCATACTACATAGTCTAGTACATAACAAGAGCAATAAACATAAATCATTATGGCGTATTAAATCAGATCATTGATCGTTTCCTGAAAAGCATGCAAAAACGAGGGTCAACTATAAAATAGTTGGTGAGTTCACAGGTTTATAAAAAATTTGTTCAACAAAATTTCCAACTCAAAATGAGTGTTTAATGTCAAAGCACTCCGTTCACAACCAAGCCTAATGACAGTTCTTGTTTCATTGCATCATGTCCATGGTTCCCATGATGTCAATTCATGGAAATATACAATCGCAGCTTTGGGTGAGTGAGGGCTGTCTACCCCAAATAGCTCTATCCATAAGACCGTCGGTTCGAAATACGAGTTAATAGGTTGTAGTTTGGTTCTCGGGGATTTAACATACAAAGATCATATCAAGAGTTCATAGCATGAATTTCATAGCACAATTTCATAATGTAAAGTTCATAAAAGAGTATCGTTCCAAGTTCCTCAAGTTCATAAAACAACATCGTTCCAAGATCATTAAGTTCATAAAACAAGGCTCAACAAGTTCACAAAATAGAGTTCAACAAGTTCAGAAAATAAAGTTCCACAAGTTCATAAAATAGTACGGATAGCTCATAAAATAGTAGCATGCTTTCCACCCCAAAACATGAAAACAGTAAAAGGGGGTTGTGAATACTCACTAGGGAGAGTTTGTGGTTCGAGCTACGCGGTTCGGTGTTATAGAGATCGATTTCTACTAGTTCCCTATGTAACAAATAGTTTCTAGTGAGATATAATTCTCTAAAACATTATCTAAGATCTACCTATCCAACTAGTGGTGTCGCAAAGTGCCCAAAGTTTGTTTGGTTCATTATTGGTATTATCGAATTCACGGTGCCTTGTGTTCAACAATCCATAAAGGCACGAAAATGAACTCCAAAAATTGTAACAAATTATATTCTAGTTCTAATAGGGGTTATGAGTTTCTTGAAATCTTATAGGAATTTTTTAAGGCAATTTGTTATTTATTTGCAATTTAAGACAAAATAATAGGAAAATTTCTAAATAAATAGAAAATAGTTGCAAAAATTCTCAATTCAATTTCCACAGGTTCTTATAATATTCCCTGAGCAGGGAAAAATATCGGTTTGTGCTCTTGAGTCATAAGACCCTATTTTGTAAATTCATGCCCTAATTAAACGAAAATGAAAATTCCGAATAAAATGTCAAACTATGCCCAAGTTTTATGAAAATTTAGGGGGAATCCTTATTATGTACATAAATCAGTTCCATAAGTTTTCAGATTTTTAATTCATCTATATGTATTTATTTTGAATTTTTGTCTTTTAAATCCTCATTTTTGTAGAAAAATAAGGGATTGGTTCTAGCACTTGGAGTTTTACATATCATCCCTTGATAATATCAACTTTCATAAAAAAAATTATTTAAAACTTATTTCGAAGCTAAACAGGGGTATTCAATCCCAACAAGTTATGCAATGTAGCACTTGCAGGCGGATGAGTTTCAAATTGTAACTGAAAGTTTAAGAATTTGTGTAGGGACTTCTATGACATTTTAGTTCATGAAATTTTATGTCTTATGTGATTGATTTGCTAAGTTTCTAAAGTATTTTTCTCCAAATTTATTGTGAAGTTTAAGGCCTTTGATCATGTAATTCAAACCTAGTGATCACAGAAAAAGTGTTGTTTGCGCAACTATATTGTAAATTTTTTCACAAAATCACATTTTTAATGTTTTACAGTAAGGGCAACTGGGTACGAAATTTAACTCACGGAACTAGTCATCAGAAAAAGAACATCATGATTTGGTCAGGAAATGAGTGAGTTATGACCTTTTAAATTTGAGTAAACAAATCTGAGAGAATGTTGAAGAGTAAAACTCACGAAAACAAAGTTCAAACTTCTATTTTACCTAATGATATCCTTTTATTTTCCTTAGTTTGGGATAGAAAAACGCTATCTTAAGGATATTTTGTATAAATACTTTTTTCTAACCATTTGATCTTACATGCAACCAAGCTAGATGAGACTAAACTTTTGAAAAATCGGTTTTTGGTGCTATATATGGCTTGTATGTGCTCACCATTGCTCTTGACTATGGTTTGATCATGGATCAACACCATTTACAGAACATGCAACATATTTTTGATGGTGATCTACAAAATTCAAGATCAAACAAAGGTTCTTTGCAAGAACATGCCTTAGAAGTTGAAATTTTGAAGGAGAAAGTGAGTAGAACTTGTAAAATTTGTTACGGATCTTCAACATGTGTATGATAAGAACTTACCCTTTGATATGAAGCTTCAAGAACACCCAAAATAAGGCTGAAAAGTCATGGTTAAGGGGCTGATTTTTAGAGAGAGAAAGTGAGGTTTCTTGAGAGAAGGAAGAGAGAAAGTGAGATTCTGTCTCTCTGCATAGACCATCTCTCTCGTCGTCTCTTTGGGTCTATACTCCACCAAAACCGTCCATAAAACTCTAGTAATTTAAGATAACGCATGTTAAACGAAATGGAAAAATCTCTCCCAGAGAATATGTTTCTAAGATCTGATTTCGTCTCTGTCAAGGCCATGCAAAATCAGACCTTGAGATTTTGCATAAAGTAGCAAGATATAATGAGTGAGAGAGAGTGTGTGTGTGTGTGTGTGTGTGTGTTTGAGGTTGTGTATGGCCGAATTTTTAGGGTGAAGAGAGGCTTTATAAGGCTCTTTAAAGTTGGAAATCTTTAATAATGTTTCCTCTTAACCATTTTTATAAAAATGATCTTTAGTTCTTCCATTGCAATTAGAGAGGCCATAAGAAGGCCAATTGCCCAAGCTTAGTAGAGGGAGGACTAGTTGCAGCACCCACTCCATGGACTCTACGGATTATTGATGGCCACCAGGGCAAGGCGGATGCCCCTATGGTGAGGAGTAGGGTTTTTAGTTGACAACCGAGGAGGCTCGCGCAACACCTGATGTGGTGACAAATATGTATCTTCTCCTTATATATTTATGCATGTTCATTTCTTTGCTTATATTTGTGTGTTTAGTTTTAGGATCGTTCCTTGTGAACGGTATCTATGCCTTGATATTGTTTGATTAGGGGGCTACCCGATCTTTCATGTCTCTTGCGCTCAGTAAGAGGTTTATTGGAGCTCCAGGGGAGCTGGATTGTACATTAGAGGTTGAGATTGTGGATGATCAATCTGTCCAGGTATCGAGGATTCATTAGGATTGTGTTCTAGAGATGTTCAAATACCAGTATCTGATTGATTTGGTTCTTATTCCTTTATCGGGAACAAGGTTATTGTAGGGATCGACTAGTTGAGTCCCAATGGGGCAATGATCGACTATTACCATCAGATGGTACGTATTCGGAATTCAAGTGAGGGATAGCTAGTGGTACCTGGAAAGAGAGCTTAATGTGGGCCGATTCTATTTTCAGTAGCTAGGGCTATACACTATTTACATTAGGGTTCTTTTCGGATATTTCGTGTATGTTATGAATACCCGGGAGAAGGGTAAAGCGACTATAGATGATGTGTCGATTGCATGGGAGTAACCAGATGTGTTTCCAAAGGATTTTATTGGAGTGCCTACGAAGAGGCAAGTGGAGTTTCAGATTGACTTGGTTCCTCTGATAGCCAAAGCACCATATGGGTTAGCTCCTCCAGAGATGCAGGAGTTGTCTACACAGTTGTTGAATCTGTTAGAAAAGGGGTTTATTCAACCGAGCAGTTCTCCATGGGGAGCGTCGATCCTGTTTGTAAAGAAGAAGGATAGGTCGCATCAGATGTGTATTGACTATCGGAAGCTAAATAAACTAACGGTGAAGAACCGTTATCCACTCCCGAAGATTGATGATTTGTTTGACCAGCTTTGGCGTGTATCTTGGTTTTCTATAATTGATCTTCCTTCGGGTATTCATCAGATGAGGGTCAGAGAGAACGATGTGTAGAAAACAACCTTTCAAACTCGTTATGGTCATTACGAGTTCATGGTGATGCCCTTTAGGCTCACCAATACTCCAGCCGTATTAATGGACCTCATGAACCGCATATGCAGGTTGATGTTGGATCAGTCTGTGAGTCTATTCATTGATGACATCCTGGTCTGATCAACATGAGGATCACTTAAGGGAGGTATGCGGAGACTTTAAGGAAGGAGAGAGTGTATGTGAAGTTCTCCAAGTGTGAGTTCTAGTTGCATGAGGTGCAGTTTCTGAGGCACCTTATCAACCAGAATGGTATTCTGGTCAATCCGGCCAAGGTCGAGGTCGTGATGAGGTTGGAGGTTCTGAGGTCTCCATTTGAGATTCAGAGTTTCCTTGGCTTAGTAGGTTACTATCGGAAATTCATTCCGGACTAAGTTACAACTTGTGGAAACCACGGGTAAATGATTCATAAAATTATACTAAATTAATAAGATATAAGTTTTGTTTAGACTTTTATATTGATTATTTAAAATTAATATATATATATATATATATATATATATATATATATATATTCGATATAAGTTCTATATATGTAAACATTTAATACAATTCTGATTTATATAACATAATATATTTTGAGTAGAGCGTAAAAACATGCAATCAATCATGTAAATGACAGTGATATTGAAAAAAATAAATATAAAAGAAATGTAATAAAAATAAATAACATAATAAATTACAAATTAATGAAATTAAAAACTAAAAATAACAATGTACTTTGAAAGTATATTGTTATATAAAAACGTCTACATACCTATTTATTATTTCTGTTTTTATTCAAAATACTATAACACATATCAAGTTAGCAATTTGTCAAATTTATTTTGTATATTAACTAATTCTATGTATAGATAATATTTTATTTTTTATAAATTTAAACATTTTAGATGCTTTTCAAAGTTGGTGTTCTCATTCCATTTTATTATTTGATTGAAATCTAGGCTAAGGGTTTATCAGATGGCTGACTTTGTATTCTTTTTTATCATATTAGTACTTCATTATCTAACTTAGCATATTTATATGTAGTTTTTTTTTTGTTTTATTCATTTCCATCAAATTCAAACCAAAATCAATACTGTGGAGTTTTTTTGTTTTGTTTATGTTCATCAAATTCAAACCAAAATCTACGAGGGAATGTACATGCAAATATAATTATCTAGTAATTATCCTGAATATATTATTTTTATTAATATCAATGAAATAATCACAAACTTGGCTTTTAGTCCATTAACTAAAAGTTACTTGAAAATTAAATTTATTCTAGATTTTAATTGTTTACGACATACACACTAATTTATATTGTCGTATTTTTAATTGGTTACTATAATTTATTTTAATGATATGCATTTGATTGGTTCAAAATTTTTCTAAATATATTAAGCATTGTAGAAGGGTAATTTAGAAATTTCACTAACATTCAAACATTTCCATTAAGCTAAGTATAGATACTTCATTGACTTTTTGGGTATAAGCATATCAGAAGGGTATGTAATACATCCATCCTCATGAAAATTAAAAGACCAAAGAGTAAGATTATCTCTCAAAAGTTGCATGATCAAGGTGTTGTCTTTGTATGATTCCTCACTCAAAGTTTCCAACTCAAAAATCGTCTCATCAAAAGCATGTTTAGTCAAATGGCATGCCACGTAATTTCATCATATAAAACACTTCAATTTCATCATATAAAACACTTCAATTTCATACACCATATGCAAATTTTAAATAAAGAAAAGAAAATATATTATTTTACTTAACAGGAGAACACGGAGAAATTGAGAGCCAGGCCAAGACGAATTGGGTGGGTTGAAGTGAGCTCTTTATTTGCAGACTCAGAAGCAGCCTAAAAATTATAACATTTCTTTATATTCTGATAATAATGAACAATTGACGGATATACCCCTGCTTTATCATAATATCCTTATTTGTAATTACAATTTTTTAAAGTTTTCCTATAAAACATACATGGAACAAACTTACTGATCTAACACAACCACAAACATAAATCTGACCTGAAACTTAGCCTTATAACCCAATTTATACATAATATTCAAAGTATATTGCTTTTTTTTATAACTTTAAACAAAAAAGAGTTTCAAAGTATCTACACTGAAAATGGCATGTAAGATAAAAAATTTCTGATAATTATGAAAAACACTTAAGATAAAATTTTCTGATAATTATGAAAAACACTCGAGATTACAATGGAAAATTCATATTTTTTCATTAATTCCCATTTTGCGCCTTGAACCATTAGAATCAACACAACCATTAAAATAAAGCATATATACACATCATATATAACATTAAAAAAAAAAAAAAAAAGAGTTTCAAAGTGCTTACAAAATAGGATGTTCTATTCCATACAATATACACAACATATATATTATGTGTTGACCATGAAATAACTTACTTCATAAGAAAAAGAGATAAAAGTTGCCTACACTACCATTCGCCATGCAATCACGTTCTCCTTGGCCATGTCCATTTCATCTTCCATCTTTCCTATGGGAATTGTAATGTTGAGCATATGCTTCATGTATGTTATTCCCTTATCAACTGTTGCCATTGGGTGTTATGTTACAAACAGGTGAATAAGCTTCTCAATCCTCTTGGATGGTGAGTTCATCTTGAAGTGGGGAAATTGGTTGGAACCTATATCGGCTTGTGTTCTAGATATAGTTGTTAAATCTCACAAAATTAGTGTGCCCTAACCATCATTTTGAAAGTTCCCAAAGCATCATCGTCCATAATTGGAGTCATGGACAAACCACAATGTCCTTCAGTAGGCATAGTAGGCATATGATACCAATAACCCATAGTATCATAACACAAACTTTTAGAAAATCGACCAAGCAATTCCATGTTAAGCAAATCAATGTTGACAAAATTAATATAGTGAACTTTTGTTTTTTCATAAGATTTATCGGTAAAATATCCTCCATGAACAACTGTAATTGTGAATCTCTTATCATTTCCTTTCCCGTACTCTATGATTGGTGGGTTTCATGGTTGTTCACTGCTTGTACTCCATAGTTGTAACCTTGGCTTGGCCCATGGATCGAAATTTGCCATTGATCGACGGATTTTTTTTACAGAGGAGGAGAAATTGGAACTTATAGTCAGTTGGTGATGAAAATGTAAGAATGACCATTTTCAGATTAGGGAAGGGTTTAATTTGATGATGAATCGGAGCTAAAGAGACATTGACACAGACTATACTCACATCAGTTCCGACTACCTACAAGGGGATGTGCAATTTGAACGACGGTCCGTTATAATGATTAATGATATTAGTATTATATATTAATATAATATTACTTAAGTATAATATTCAATACTTGCTTTGTTTTTATTATTACCATACAAAATATAAATTAATATACAGTTAAAACAGAACTATATAAATTCATATTTTTAATTAATATTTTTTTTTATTAAAAATTACATGGGTGAGTTGTGAATGAAGTTGGGTTGTTGGTAAGGGTTTAGGACTAAAATGGGTGTATAATAGGGGTATGAGTTACAGATGGTAGATGGTCGGTTGGTGGTACGGGTTGATAAATATGAAAAATAATAAAAATATAGATTAGCGATATAAAATTAAAAAGATAAATCTTTTAAATTTGAATGGATGTATATAGTGTTATGTGAGATTAATATGAAATAACACAAACTCTTATATTTTTAGTTATTAAATAATAATAAAAAAATTATCGGTTTGTTTTATAAGGGTTGTCATAGTCTAAAAATATATGAAATTTTATGTTTTTTTTTCCAAGCCACAATTAAAGATCTTACGGTTTATATAGGCACATTTAATTTATTGAAAAAATATTAACAAATAAATATTTAAATGGGAATTAAAACTTTATCAAATTTTATAAATTATTTGTCGAAACTTATTTATGATTTAAATGTTAATAATATCCATTTACAAAATTAATTAAATAAACAGCTAATTAGATTACTACTATAAACAATATTGAAAAATTCTTAATTATATTAATTTAAAAACAATAATGAAGTACCTACAAAAATTACAAGTAAAATAATAAAAGTACAGAGGCCATTTATGTTAGGGACTCATACATTATCCTCTATTTCTCTGAAACGATTTTGGTATTATACTGTAAGCATATGCTCAATTCACAAGAAGATGATCGGCAACGAAGGACTTTTGAGGGTATAAAGTTAAAAACCAAATGTAGATTTGAACAAAAGAGGGAAAGAATCGGTAGATGGCTTGATATGGTATGGGTAATCTTCAATATTGATTCTGGTTTGTTAATAGACATAAAGAACCACACTTGGAAGAAGATTGTATTACTTCAAAATATTGGGAAGAGGAGTTCTTGCATAGTGGCTCGGTTTGTGTTGGCCTTCAATTTGTATTACGTGGCCTGGTGCGATTAAAGTGAGGAAGCCTCCAATTAACCTCCGATAAACAACAGGTAAAAATTTAGGCTTTTTTTTGGAGATAATCAAAATAGGGTATTGTGGAATCCTTGCCACAAATATAATTTCATATATATACTTTGATTGTTATGCAAATTTGAATCGATAAATTATCTCCCATGTATTCTGAAAAATTTTGATTCCCACTTTTTTAATATTAATAGATTTTTCGTTTATGGGTTTCAATTCCAATTGAAGTTAATGCCTTTGCAAGTTCAAAACATAATACACCTAGAAAGCATCATTGATATAGATATTATAAACAATTAGTTAAAAAAAGGGTAAGATAGGAATTGTTAAGAGCTCCATGCATAAAGGACATTTTTCCCTGAGGTATTTTTGTGTTATCAATATGTAAGAAGAAAAATATTGCAGACTTGTAGTCTTGAAAGAATCTAAATCATTAGTTTAAGAAATAACTTTGATAATTATAAGAGTTGTTTTTGTTTTATTGGTTTATTCCTTTTCTTTGTATGTGAAGAAACCTTCTTATTCTCGCATCCTCACCCTTTATATTCATCCATATATCAGATATCTAAGTTGTCAAATTTGAACTAATTTCATCACTTGTTATCTCTAATCAAAAACCAGCAAAAAATTTTGTTTTTCATTATATTTTTTTTATATCTCATATGGGTTTTCATTAAATCCATAAAAAGTTGAATTTTTTTTTTTGGAATAATTCAAGTGTGTTATTCTAATTGTTTTCTATTTTGACATTGTTAAATTGATTTTAGCAGGCACAAATAGAAATTAACCATCATTGCAGACAATAAGGCCACTACTATAAAATAAGTTAAATAACATTAATTTTTATTGTTCATGATGTCAAATAGTGTTTCCAGGATAAAATCCATATTAAATCGAGGGTTAAAACTAAAAACTATAAGATAATCAAAATTTTAATGCTATTTATTTATATTGAGTCAAGTAGAAAAAATAAATTTGACTTTTATGCCCTTCCAACTACAGTAGAACCATAAGGATTGTAAACCTGATGTGGCTGAAAAACATTAAAAAAACCGAGCAAAAAAATTATATGCACATTTAATTGCACACATAGACAAATACATAATCATATAAAACAAAATTATATGCAATACATCTATCAGTTAGAAATAAAAATAAATCTATGCATTTTCTTCACTTCCGATTACAACTTAGCATTTTGTATTACATACATTCGACAACCTGTAACAAAAATACAACAACAATAAAGAGCCAAATGTCGGTCCAACAATATAATTATAGAAATAAATTTACTGTCAAAACATTCAAACTTTCCTTTCTTCATGAAAGTATAATGATATTTTAGAAAAGGGTCTCTTCAGTAGAAAAATTAAAAAAAAATGGGGAATTATAAGAAGAGGGTGTTTTGTAGGGATATCATTATCTTTGAGACCTCAATTATGATTTTTTCCGTTACGGTGGGTGGTTATAATCCAGTGGCCAAGTTATTTTCATACATATCGGATTATAATCCACTGTTAAGAGTAAAAAACGATAACAAGTAAAATAAATTGGGAAAACTGATAAAACTTGGTTGCTATTCCTCGAAATAGTTAACGTTTTAATAAAAAAGAAAGAATTTTTGAAATCTGAAAGCGTATTGAAACAGGAATGAAAAATGGGTTGAAATCGATAAAGATTGTGAATGAAAAAAATATCTAAAATGTAAAGAACAATGTAGTCTTGCTAACCTGATGATGAATTTTTGACCTCTAAAATCGTATTGAAACAGGAACGTAATTGAAATATGAACGTAAACCAGTAAACATGTATATGTATACAAATATTTAAATTAGGAAGAGTAAATAGGAACATAATTGATTGCCTGATTTATTGGGATTAATATTCCATATTCGATAGATAGATAGAGATAGAGTTAACAAATATTATCTTCCAAATTTTTTGTAGATTTTTTTGGTATAATTCAATTTTGAAATTGAAATTTCGTGATTCACAGATTCATACTATTTCGTTTCCTGATTTACAACATGTTTTTCGATTGCAAGGGCGAAATGGGAACTTGAGTTACAAGTTTTGAGCGAGAATAATGAAGGGGAAGGCCTTATTGGAATGACACATGGCGAGTTTAGTACTGTTTTATTAGAAGAGAAGATTTCTTCAAGATAGCGGTTCCTCTTACTTGATTGACAAAGAAGACTGTCACTTTTCGTCGGGGATGCTGCTCAGTACGTAACTTTCCAAACTGTGAGACAGAGATTATGTGAGACGTTGATTCTCACCTTTCCGGAGGGTGTCGAGGATTTTGTGGTTTATTGCGCTGATCACGAGTTTGGATGTGTATTGACTATCGGGAGCTGAATAGGCTAACAGTGAAGAACCATCATCTCCCGAGGATTGATGATTTGTTTGACTAGCTTCAGTGTGCATCATGGTTTTCTAAGATTGATCTTCGTTCGGGTTATCATCGGATGAGGGTCAGAGATAGAACGATGTGTAGAAAACGACCTTCTAGACTCATTATGGTCATTACGAGTTCTTAGTGATGCCCTTTGGGCTCACCAATGCTCCAGCCGCGTTCGTGGACCTCATGAACCGCGTATGCAGGCTGATGTTGGATCGGTCTATGATTGTATTCATTGATGACATCTTGGTTTATTCCAAGAACCAGGAGCAGCATGAGGAGCACTTCAGGGAGGTATTGGAGACTCTAAGGAATGAGAGACTGTATACGAAGTTCTCTAAGTGTGAGTTACGGTTGCGTGAGGTGCAGTTTTTGAGGCACCTTGTCAACCAGAATGGCATTTTGGTAAATCCGGCCAAGGTTGAGGCCATGATGAGGTGGAAGATTATGAGGTCTCCATCTAAGATTCAGAGTTTCCTTGGGTTGGCAAATTACCATCGGAGATTCATTCAGGATTTCTACAAGATAGCGGTTTCTCTGACTCGATTGATAAAGAAGTCTGTCACTTTTCATTGGGGGCCTGAGCAACAGTCAACTTTCGAGACCGTGAAACAGAGATTGTGTGAGGTGTCGATTCTGATTCTTTCGGAGGGTGTCAAGGATTTTGTGGTTTATTGTGATGTGTCGATCACGGGTTTGGGTGTAGTTCTGATACATAGGGGTCGCTTGATTGCTTATGCTTCGAGGCAGTTGAAGCCTCATGAGGCGAATTAATCAACGCATGATTCGGAGCTGGGGCTTTATTTTTTGCCCCCAAGATTTGGCAACATTACCTCTATGGGGTTCGCTGTACTATTTACACGAATCATAAAATCCCGAGGTATTGATGGCTTAGTTGAATCTGAACATAAGGCAGTGTCGGTGGTTGGATGTGGTGAAGGATTATGATTGTGAGATCCTTTACCATCTGGGGAAGCCAATGTGGTGGCCGGTGCACTCAACCGCCAGGCGGTTACAGATCTGATCAGATATATATGTATGAGGATGAAAGTGATTACTCCAATCTTGGAGTAGATTCAAGAGGCTCAGGCCGAGGCTATGAAGGAAGAGCACTTGAAGAGTGACTGCATAGTGGGTCAGGTGGCTTCCTTCGATTATGATACTCAGGGGTTATTGACTCTTCATTGGAGGGTGTGGGTTCCATACTGGGGTGGTGCGCGGCAGGTTTTGATGGAAGAGGCACACAAATCGATATTCTTCATTCATACTTGGGCAACAAAGGTGTATAGATATCTCTGTCTTGATTATTGATGGCCCTGTAGGTAGTGGGATGTAGCTTGACATGTAGAGAGGTGCCTGACTTGCAGGAAATTCAAGGTCGAGCATCAACGGCCTCATAGAAAAATGCAGCCGTTTGACATTCCCGTTTGGAAATGGAAAGAGATTACCATGGATTTCATTACGAAGTTGCCTCAGACAACACACAGAGTGGATTCGATTTGGGTCATCAGCCAAGACGTAGGGTTTCGGTTTTAGTGGTTTCAGATAGGGATGTCCGGTTTACTTCTAGCTTTTGGAAGAGGTTTCATGAAGAGTTGGGTACTCATATGCACTTCGTCACAACTTTCCACCCATAGACTGACAGACAGAGTGAGCGGACTATCCAGACCTTGGACGATATATTGCGGGCGTGTGCATTGGATTTTGGTAGGAGTTAGGATACATATCTCGCTTTGGCAGAGTTTTTTTATAACAATAGTTATCATGTCAACATCGATCGACCTCCTTGTAACATCCCAAAATTCAAGCCCAAAAATTTCATTTTTAATTAAGTATTTCACAACTCAGTTTACCAAACGTTTCCCATGCCATGTCATTGTAAAAAGAAACATAACAAAGTGTCTGAAAAACATATCGTCAAAAGTAAAATAAATCAGAGTACATTCCTAGAAAACTCTATGCGGAACCCATGTGTGTGTGTGTGATGCACTGCTACACCGTCGGCTCCTTCCCCTTGGACGAAGAGGTACCTGAAACCAAAACTGAAACTGTAAGCACAAAGCTTAGTGAGTTCCCCCATCATACCACATACCATACAATCACATAGCATACATACTACCGGGCAATTCTGGGGCGCCCATCCTACCCATGTCAAGCCATTCTGGGGTGCTGACCTACCCATGTCAAGCCATTCAGGGGTGCTGACCTACCCATGTCAATACATTCAGGGGTGCTGACCTACCCATGTCAAGCCATTCATGGGTGCTGACCTACCAATGTCAAGCTATTCTGGGGCACTAACCTACCCTCCGGTCTATCTCAACCGAACACGGGGACTATTTCACCCCTACTACTAACACATAATATCATATCATAATCATGCTGTCAGACATATCTAGGGTGTCCGACCTACCCATTGGTCCTAGCGACCAAATCGGGGACTAGTCCCTTACTAATGATACTATCTCACATAACATAGTAACTAGCAAACTAGCATACCCCCATAGCTAGCAATCTAGCAAACTAGCATACTCACATATCTAGCAATCTAGCATACTCGCATATCCAACAATAACAGACCAGACAATTATCACAAAGATAATCATCCCAACTAACAATTACTAGTAGGCCGGCCTTGGTGCCTTAGACCCACTTCTACTGGAAGGTAACTCACCTTGTAAGGCTGACTGCTGAAAAGCTGATCGATAGATGTCTGACTACTGCTCCGGTGATCCTCCGGCTATAAATCCATCAAAACACTTAATCAGACACCGATAACTACTCTTAGGGTAAAATGACTATTTTACCCCTAACCAAGTCAAAGTCAAAGTCAACTTCCTATTGACCCGACTCGCCGAGTTGGGCCGCCAACTCGTCGAGTCCCTATCCTCTCATCTGTCCTTCTTCACGCCTCTACTCGTCGAGTTTGGCAATGACTCTTTCTGCCTTGTAACCCTTTAAAGACCTTGGATCTGAAGTCTTAGCCCCCAACCATGCTTGCACTCATGATTGGTCACCAAGAATGGCTCCTAAAAGCCTTAAATCACCCCCAAAAGGGATCTAAAACATGAAGGAGCAAGGTATCAGCTTTATACCTCTAAAGAACTGCAGAGGGTGCACAAACTCAAACTCCTCTGGCCTCCTCTTGATTCCTCAAGCCTTTCTCTTCCTTCTTATGTCCAAAATCACCAAAAACCACCACAAAGGCCTTAGATCTTTACACAAATGATTAGGGTTTGATATGAAGAGTTCTGAGAGCAATAGGGACGAAGGGAGGCTGAATGAGATGCTTAAATAGGGTGCAATCTCTTAGATTAGGGTTTTGTCCAAACAACGGCTTCTCATCGAGTCGGTTTGCCGACTCGTCGAGTAGGTTACTAAACTCCCGTGTCCAAAGTCGATTCTACTCGATGAGTTGGACCTTCAACTCGCCGAGTCCTAGGCCAAAATGTTATAAATTCTTGAATGAAAATACGTACCAGGAACCAGGTGCTACACTCCTTTTGAGATGCTCTATGGGAGGAAATGCAGGACCCCGCTGTGCTGAGGTGAAGTCGGTCAGCGAGTCATGGGGAGTACTGAAGTGGTATTCAAGACTATCGAGTTGATTCAATAGGTTTGGAGTAGACTCTAGACATCATAGAGTCGGTAGAAGATCTATACCGACAATCGGACCTAGAGTTCCAGGTTGGGAATATGGTGCTCTTGAATGTGTCACCTTAGAAAGGTGTCATCCGATTCAGGAAGAGGGGAAAGTTGGTCCCCATGTACATCGAACTTTTTAGGGTATTGGCCCGGGTGGGCCGGGTTGCTTAACGCTTGGATCTACCAGAGGAGCTTAGTAAGATCCATAGCATGTTTAATGTCTCTTAGCTGCGGAAATGTTTGGCTGATGATTCCATAGTGATTCCATTAGAGGATATTCAGGTGGAAGATCGCCTGAATTATATCGAGAGACCGGTGACGAGTCTTGATCCAAAGATGAAAACCTTGAGGAACAAGGTTGTTCAGTTGGTGAAAGTTCAGTGGCAGCACCGCAAGGGTTCATAATGGATATGGTAACTGGAAGACGAGATGAGGGAGCATTACCCTGAATTGTTTGATGCGGCGGACTTCAAGGATAAAGTCTGATTCAAGTGGGGGAGAATTGTAACATCTTGAACCCCGAGGTACTAAATTTATTCATTTATTTCATTTTGGGGGTCCTCACAACGTCAGACACAAGGTCTCATGATGTGAACACGAATTAATGAACCCAAACACTAATTTTCGGGTATTTATATAAGGGAATGAGAGGCTACGGTTACCCATCCTTGGCCTCTCTCACCCTTTAAGCCTCTGGAAACCCTAGATTTCGATTCACCTTGAAATATTTGGTCTTTTTGCTTGTGGAAAGGAAGGAAAAGGAGAGAATAAGAATCATCTTGGGAAGAAAGTTGCTTGGGATAATCATCTTCATTAGTTCTCATCTAGTTGGGACCTTTGTAAATATCAAGACTCAAGCATTACTTCATTTCATGGCTAGATCTAGGCTTTGGTCCCATTTTTCTTATGTTTTGGCTTGATTGGAGTGAAGTAGATCCATAAAGTTAGCAACTTTATGGAATTAAATGGCCGGTTGAGTCTTATATCTTTCAGTTCTGGATGTTGGTTTAGTATTAGAGGCTTGCATGTGAGTTTGAGACCAATTTGCTACTTTTAACCCACAAGGATGGAGAGACATGCATGATGCATGCATGCCCATAAAGCAAGCATTTTACGGACAATTAGGGTCCCCTTTAGCTTCTGGAAGGGTTGGAATTGACGACTGAATGAATTAAGAACATTGAAAAGGTGGTTTTGGCTTCAGACCGTTCTCATGATGTGAGACATAAGGTCTCACAATGTGAGCATGAGTCACCATCCCCGCTGAGTCGTCTCAGTCAGGATTGAGTCCCGGAATCAAAACGGACACCTCTCATGCATGACCAAGGATTGGTCGCGACGTGAGACACTGCTTTGGGCTTTTTGGGACTTAATGGGCCACTAGTTTTTTTGACTTTTAGCCTTTTTTTGCTGAGGCACATTTAGAGCTTTAGGTGTCATTTAGGAATTTGAGCCTTCTTAGATTAGGCCTATGTCGGGTTTTGGACCCAATTAGGAAGTTGGGCCATTTTAGGCTTTAGTGTTATTGGTTTGGTCCTTACATTTTGGGCCAGGGGAGGAAAGGGTAAAATGGACTTTTACCCTGAGGGATGTACATCGGACTAGGATTTCAGTTATGGGTTGTGGACCAATTATCAATTGGATATTATTTGATGGTGTCAGCGCGGAGATTTTTCTGGATCAACAGTCTGAGATTTTTTGAGAGATTTAGTAGCTTGAGGTGAGTTTTCTCACTGTGTTTGGAGGGTCGAAGGCACCAATGCTGGCCCATGGTTTGTTATGAGTAGGATACTCGTTGTCTGCGTGACTCTGCATGTATGATATCTGATATGTATACCGGGTGGGGCCTGATGAATATATTGCATGTTATTTATTTTTGTGATTCTTGCACGTATTATGAGTTTATATGTATACAGGTGAGGCCCGATGCCAAGCAGGGCCTGATGACTGACTTGTATGCTATTTATCTTTGTGATTCTTGCATGTGTTTATATGTTTGTATGTATACTGAGTGGGGCCCGATGCCAGGTGAGGCCTGATGAATGTGATGTGGCGGAGCCCATCTCATATTATTGATAGATGTGTTCCGAGCGAGGCTTGATGTCAGGCAGGGCCCAATGACGGGCGGGACCTATTATATGTTTGATATGTATGGTATGTGGTATTTGAACGAACTCACTAAGTTTTGTGCTTACGGTTTTCAATTAATGTTTCAGGGACCTTTAGATCCAAAGGGAAGAGCTCGGGGTGATCGCATCGCACACACCACATTGTTCCCCATTTTATTTGACTCTAATGTATCTGCATATCTTGGCTACACTTTGATCCTATCATGGTTTTATAAATCATGTTTGGGTTGATGCTTTTATCATAATTAAAATGAAAAATTTGGTCTTAATTTGGGACGTTACAACCAACCTTGCCTTGTATCATTTTGTGCCATCAATCTCATCTTTAACCTGAAACACCCATTTGTTTTAGCGTGCTTTCTTTCATGTTGGGATCTTTTTGAAGGACTAAGTATGGTTCTTGTCAAGTGAGCTCAACTCTTCTTCCATAGCCTTTTTTCCACTGTATGTAATCATTCATCCTTAAGGCCTATAGATAAGACTCAAGTTCATCATTCTCGGTCAACAACAAGTAATTAACTGAAGGGGAATACCTAACAGCAGGTCTACATACTCTAGTAGATCTACAGATAATTATAGTAATGGTCACTATTTCATCTGCAACCTCATCCTCTAAACTACTATCCTCTGATACATTTGAGCTCCCACTACTTCCTGAACATTCACATATCTCTAGAGTATTGATAGGTTTTACAACGTTATCATCTAAGATTTCTTCTATTTCAACATGATCTTTCTTTTTTGGTTGTTTTTCATTGCTAGAGCTCTTGTCAAGTTCATCCTTGTATAAATCACTCTCATTGAACACTACGTCCCGACTTCTTATATTCTTCTTATTCTCGTTATCCCAAAAGCGGTACCCCATATCATCCAACATGTAACCTATAAAAATGCATTTTCTTGCCTTCGCCTCTAGCTTGTCTCTCTCCGAGTCATTAACTTTGACATAAGAGACACAAGAGAATACCTTCAATTGTTTAAGCAAAATCTCCCGACCATGCCATTCCTCTTCTAGAATCTTGAACCTTATGACGACTAAGGGTCCTCTGTTGATTATATATGCAACTGTGTTGACCGAATCTTCCAAGAACATTTTTGGTAAACATGCATGTAGTCTCATGCTTTTATCCCTCTCATTTGATGTTCAGTTCATCCTATCAACTACTCCATTCTGCTTAGATGTCTTCAAAACAGTCTTCTATATTCTGATTCCCTAGTCAGCACAATAATCAACAAATTGTTTACTACTGTATTCGCCCCCATTGTCAGATCTGTAACACCTGATTTTCAAGATTGATTCATTTTCTATAATAGCTTTCCATTTCTTGAATGTAATGAAAACTTCAGACTTATGCTTCAAGAAATAAACCAAAATTTCCTTGTGTAGTCGTCAATGAATGTAACGTAATATCGAGATCCTCTCACTAAAGAAACTAAAGTGGCACCATAAACATCTGAATGAACTAACTCTAACTTCCTGGACTTGGGCGGATGGCCTATCTTTGTGAAAGTAACCTTCTTTTGTTTACTCGGAACACATGGCTCACAGAAATTTGTTGTCACAGTCTTCAAATATGGTATTCTTCCTCTCGAGGCTAGCATCTTCATTCCCTTCTCACTCATATGTCCAAGTCTTTGGTGCCATATAGTGGATGCCCCAACTTCTTCAACAACATGTGCTTCAGCATTAGAAAATTCCACTATATAATGTGAGCCCTGCTTCTGACCTCTAGCAACAACTAATTTTCCCTTTGTCACTTTCCCCTATTGATCACTAAATGTAACATGGTGACCTTCATCATCAAGCTGCCCCACTGATATTAAAATCGTCTTAAATTCTAGAATGAACTTGACGTTCTTCAAGGTCCACTTCATACCTAAGGTGTCTTGAGGACCACATCCCCAACTCCAGTAATGTCCATGCCCTTATTATCTTCTAATTTGATGTTCCCTTTGTACTGCTTGAAATTATGCATTACTTCTTCTGAATGACTAGCATGAAACGACAAACCAGAATCCATGATCTAGGATTTTGTTGAGTTTTCGACACAACAAATGAGCGCATCATCTTTAGAATCTGCTGTCATAGTCACTTCCTTGTTGCCTTTATCCGAGGAAGGCTGTGGGCACTGATTTCATAAATAAACCTTCTCTTTGCAGTTCTAACATGAAATATCCTTTCTGTTCTTCAACCGACCTCTCTTTCTTGACTTCGATATTCCTCTACCCCTGCCTCCTCTGTTAGGCCCTCTTCATCTGTCTTCAATACTTAGACGACTACTAGAAGCTTCTTCGGCACTTCGTCTGTGCACATCTTCACCAAGGATTAAGGCATAAATACCTTTGAATGCTAGCTTAGCACCACCAACTGAACTACTAACTGATGTCACTATTCCATACCAACTTTCAGGTAGTGAAGATAATAATAGCAGTGTCATGACTTCATGTTTAAATCAAATATCAACCGAAATCAACCTTGAGATGATTGAATTGAATTCTTAACATGATCAGTCACCGAGCTACCCGCCTTCATTTTTAGATTCACCAACTGTCAGATCAAGAAAACTTTATTTGACATCGAGGGTTTTTCATACATGTTAGACAATGCCTTGAGCAGACCAAACATTGTTCATTCATTGACAATGTTGTAAGCAACATTCTTTACCTATGACAACCTAAATACACCAAGAGCATGCCGATCTAATAAATCCCATTCCTCCTGTTCCAATATTTCCGATTTCCTTTCGAACAATGGTAGGTGTAACTTCTTCTAGTAGAGATAATATTCAATTTTTATTTTCTAGAAACCGAAATCTTGACCAACGGATTTATGGATATTAACTTTCCCATCTTCAACCAAAGCTTTGATACCAGTTTGTTGGGTATTAAACAAAACAAGTTAAACAACTTTAGAAAAATGATAAATGATTTCTTTAACACTCGCGGAATGAAAACTACTGCAAATTTTAATCGAAAAATGAACACAATATTTAAAGTGGTTCGGTCTAATATGACATGCATCTACTGGAAAACGATATATATATATATATATATATATATATATATATATATATATATATATATATATATATATATATATATATGTGTGTGTGTGTGTGTGTATGTGTGTGTGTGTAGAGAGAGAGAGGGGATTTTATTATCACCAAGAAAATTACAATCATACAAGGCTAAACTGCACTTGTAATTTGATAACTCCCTGTGACATCCCCAAATTCAGGACCATTTTAAAAATTATATTTATGCTTATTTTAAAACAGAGTATTTCTTTTGTTGCGGAATTGGTCCCAAAAATATTATTTCAATGTGTGATAATCTTAACATTATACATTTCCTAAGAAACGTTTGATATTGATATTTTTTCAAAACTTGGGATATCATAAGTGATACAAAACATAAGCATAAACAGATCGTACATTAATTTACACTAATGATCTACATCTCCTTTAGTCTCTCAATGTAATGTATATTCACATCGATAACTGTAATACAAATTAACTAAGTGGGTCAGGTGGGGAAACCTGATGAGTATATGTAAAGCCCGTAGATTTGGGCTAGTCAATTTAAAGACAATAAGCGTCAAAAATGAATTTTTGATGAAAGATTAATTATAATGAATAATCTTAAGAAAGTTATAGTATATGTCTCAAGGGTTTCGTACATATAAATAACGTTGAATTCCGAGTTATAACGAAGAAGTTATGACCTGCCGAAGTTTCGCGACAAAACTGGCACGACGATGTCTGACGTAAAAAGTGAATTTGCGATAAAATACTTTTTAGCCTCAGAAATCTAACCAAAAGTCGTAGTATACATTAAACCTAGAGAGTGCATAAAAAGAATATCCTAATCTGACTTCGTATGAGGAAGTTATGATTTTTCTAAGATTTAGCATAGAACTGCACAACTTGGAATTCAAATTTTTGATCGACCGATTTTCAGCCTACACAATCCTAACGAGAATTGAAGATCTCGTTAATAAGAACTCAATGATATAAAGACAGACTAAAACAGACGTCAGATGACAAAGTTATGAATTTTTAACGGACTTTAACTGTTTAGGCCTGTTAAAATATAACTTTAAAAATAAAGTCAAATTAGCCAACGAAGTTATTGAGTACATCGCCACGTACGCGTGGATAAAATGAACATAAAAAACAGAGCTCGTATGCGAAATTTAGGGAATTTAGAAGTCGGAAGTAGGCTGATGCGAAGAGGGTGACGTGGAAAAATCTGGACCCTTGCTTGCTCTCCACAATCTCGCATTCATAGGTGACACTTGCCCGTCGTACGTGTAGCGTAGCCCTCATACACACAATGTACTAGGTACGCGCAATGTAGCTTCAAGGAACCCCCATCGTACTGCGCATGCCAGCTCCTATAAATAGCATGCGAGGTCCTCCCATATTGCTTACACCTTAGCCTTTCTTTCTCTCTCTCTCTCTCTCAAACATCTCTCTAAACCCCTCCTAATCCCTAGTAATTCCTAAGTGCTAAGAGGCGGGTCCTGAAGCGCCAGAAGGCTCCGAGAAGAATACCTTTTGGCTCGGAAGTTTTGCCCCCGCAGAGCCTGGTTCCTAACCAAACCTCCTAGTTACTGAGTTATGGTTACCCTACTTTAATTATAGCTTATGTTTAAGTTCAATATCGTTATTATGAACTTATAAACAATATATATATATATATATATATATATATATATATATATATATATATATATAGTATACAAAGTTTTATTATAATATCTTTTAACTATTAGCGGTACGGAGAATCTGGTTTGAAGAGCCGCATGGGGTTGTTGGATTTCAGAAATGCTATAATGCCAAAATGGTCCTACCCTCCGGTGTTTCATGTCCGACCTTGTTTGTACACAGTAGTTAAAAAGTATTGTTTAACACTTATAAAACAATGTCGCTCGTAAACAGTCACTATAAATGTTAGACTAAAATCTAGAGGTAATGATACTAGGTTTCATCGACGGAAAATAGAGTTGTTAGAAGCGAAGTGCTGCCCAAATTACGAATCGTCACTTTAACAAGTGAGTGCATAGTCCCTTTCATGAACATGATTTTAATATAAGTATTGATTAAAGTATTAAATATATGTGTGTGTGCGAAATATTTGATATTGACTAAAATACATGTTAACAGGATATCTGACGATATATGATCATTTAGGATACATAGCAAACCTAAATTAACTAAGAGAAATATTGGGTAGTATCTTCATACGAGTACGAGTAATTGTTATTAATCCAGAAGCATGGATTAGACATAGTCAATTGTCCGTAGTCCGAGAGTATTGAATGGGCATAGTTATTGATCCGAGAGTATGGATTAGACATACCTAATCCAGGAGTATGGATTAGGCAAAGAGGTTAATTTTAGATCCAAGAGTATAGATCATGTCATTGTGAGGATCGACGGGGTGGGGTAAAAATTGCTTATATGAGGTGAAATTATATATATTGTGAGTCCTAAAACATATATATATATATATATATATATATATATATATATATATATATATATATATAACATTGTGAGATTGAAATCCCTATGTACTCACCACGTTTCCCAACCTGACCCACTCAGTTTATTTGTATCGCAAGTATCGCTACGAAGCTACATTACACTGAGAGATTAAAGGAGATGTAAATCACTAGTGTAAATGAGTTTAAGGTCTGTTTATGCTTATGCTTCTGTATTGACGATGACATCCCAAAGTTTTAATATAAACAAAAATGCATTTCTTCGGAAATTCTTTGATAAAATATTTATCATGTTTTCTAGGAACAAATTCCACAACATTATTCTTTAAAATGAATACTCTGATTTTCAAATAAGCATAAATATAATTATTAAAATTACCATGAATTTGGGGATATCACAGTTGGTATCAGAGCATTTGTTTAAGCGAACTAAGAATAAAGATTTATTTCTTGACTTAAACTAAGAATGCTAAGTGATGATCGTGAGGAGTGTGTCTAATATATTTTAGGTAGTACCCTGAATAAACACAAGCACTAGCTTATTTAGGGAAAATGCCTAAAATGCTTTTATGTGCTAAACGATTTGTGATGCTTTATGATGCTATCGTTTAATCAGATCTATTGTCGACCATATCTAGAAACTTGATATGTTCATATTTCTAAACATTTGATTACGGTATTAGAACTGGTATGTAACTTTTTGAAATGATAAGGAGATTTATAGGTCAATCGTAAATAAAGCATTTCCTATCTTAATTCTCGTCACTACATACCGAACGTCTGATTTGGTTTATAGATCGACATGGTGAGGACTCAAAGTGGATTCAGATATGCTAATGAAAATGCTAATGTTAATCAGTGACCTATGATTGAGCGTGCACCAAAGGTAGCAGCTGCACTCGAGCCAATCACGATGGCAGGAGTCCAAACAATGATTTGGGCTATGATAGTTGAACAAAGGGAGGAAATGAGGCTAATGTTTCTTAATAGGGATGATCCTATTGTGCCTATTGTACAACCCAAACTAAATGAAGAACTGTCAGAGGAGGGAAATTACAACCATTTTGTGAGTCAATTTGGACCCCGAGTGGTCAGGGGGAACGACCCGGACAGAAGGATTGACATAGATGGGCACATGTATAAGAAATTCTTGGGTACCAAACCACCAAGTCTTTCTGGAAGCCCAAAGCCACTGGAAATTATGGATTGGATCTCCGAGATGGAAATGGTATTTGAAAGATGCAACTGCAACGATAAGTAAAAGACCGTGTTTACAGTCAGACAACTAAAGACTAGAGTTTTAAGTTGGTGGAAGTTGTTGGTAGATACAATGCCATGGAGAGAAGCCATGTGGATGTCTTGGGAAGTATTCAGGGAGCAATTGAAAATGCAATACTGCTCAGAGATATATCTGATCGACCTAAACAATGAGTTTCAGAACCTGAAGAAAAGGAAAATGAGTCTTGACACTACAAATAAAATGTCATTTAGTGTCACACAAAAAGTGCCACTAAATACCTAAAAAAGTGCCACTAAAGATCTTTCAAAGAATTAGCGACATAATTACAAAGTGCCACTAGAAGCGCTCCCACTAAATCCCTTTAGTGTCACTTTTCGGTTTTGCCGCTGCATTTTTTTAGGTCTTTAGTGGCAATCTTTTATTTGTCACAGTAGACAAAACGTGTTTTGTGGGACATATTTTGTGCCGGTAATTACTTATGTGGTTCTAGAGTTTATGCCACTTTTAGTGGCACTTATTATGTGCCACAGTACATGAAATTATTTTATAACATTTTGTGTCATAAATATCCATACAATTCTAGAATTAATGTTTCCTTATACAGACATATTTTCTGATATAATATAAAATATAAAAACTAATTATATTGTATTCCATGGAAAATAAGAAAAGCTCCATTGAATCAAATGTCTACTTACAAATACATCAAAATGTAGAACAAAGTACACATTAAATATAAAAAAAACCTTGAAACTTCATTATAGTGGAACTTATTCCCCAAACTTCATGCTAGTTTGTATCACCTCATGTTAGCTTTTTTCTGGAATCAATACTTCTAACTTCCTGTACAAAAAAAAAAAAAAATAAAGACAATTCAAAAGACATTTAAATAAGTAACTACTCACATGGAGGGGCTGATGTACGAACTTGTGATTGAAAGGACATCCCATTATTTTTTACAACAATCAGGTTATGAAACAAGTTTCTACTTTTTCTTCTTTGGCAATTGCTTCCTGGAAAACGCCTATCTCTTCTTTGAACTCTTCCTATATAGAATTTACATTCAAGATTTAATTTTTATTTTTCACTTTATGTCAACTACAAAAAAAAACTAACCTTTCATCTGGCTTATTTTCTACATCCTCTTCTAGCACCGATTCTTGTAGTCAAACCAAGTAATTTGGTCAATAAAACCAATCAGTCTTCACAGTGAAATTCAAATCAAGATGAAGCAGATGTATTAGGTACCCTCTTTAGTCACGTTAGTTTAGATAGAGGTACTTTGGGAAATCAACAAATAAAGAGCTTGTTATTACTACATGAGAGTTAGGGGCATTTTAGGCATTTTATATTATTTAATTTGTTAGGACAGATAGTTTAACTAGTCTTCACAATGAAATTCAAATCAAGGTGAACTAGATGATACATACATCTTCATCAATGTCACTGTCGAAAACTTTTGCAGCCACTTTTTCTTCTACATAGTTTGTATCATCTTATGCATGAAAAGAAAGAAACAAAATCATGTAAACAATTTGTATAACCTAAAGGACACTTACAAGTTTCTTGTGGTGTTAATTACATCTTTAAGAGGATATTGGTTCCAGATCTCATCATCCTCTTCAATATCCTCATCAAACACCTTGTTCATCCTACAAAAAGAAGGAATTAACATCCACAAGCATCTATATAAAAAACAACATCAATGTTCTAAAATATACACAGATACAAAATACCTTTTAGTGCATTCTATCTTTTGGTTATCAACTTTCTAGTTTGATTCAAGTTCTAAATTCCTTTAAAGATCATAAACAATTCAAGTGATAATCAACTGTAAAGATTATGTAACAATCTAAGATAAGATTCAATATTCATTAACATTTGATGTCACTAGTGGCAGAAACTACTAAAAAAGTTAGTGAAATTAGTAAAAAAAACCCTAATTTAATATAGAAAACCCTCCAAGAGACCAAGACTCGCCATGACTAATAGGAAATTGATGCTATGATACAATTTAGGCAAGAGTGTTTCGCAATGGTTAAAAAAAACTTTGTTTATCTGAAGCTATCGATCCAATCAAAGTTAGCCTAAAGGACATGAATAATCAAATACAAACATCAACATAAGTGAGGAGAGAAAATATCTTGTATACCTGAGATAGAGATTGAGAACAGAGAATTTAGGGTTCAAAATTTTCTTTATATTGTTGATATAGAGATTGAAGCAATTTAGTCGAATTTGTATTCACGTATGTGCCAATCGGTCATTAAATGGCAAAAATAGGAGTCGTCGTCGACAAGAGCGCACTGGAAAGGGAATTGGTCGCCGGGAAGAGCACCTGAAATCAAAGTCAATTACAAACAATGAATGAAATAATCTACAACCTTATGAACCTTAGGGAGGTTTGGGTACCTGGAATTTATGCCGATTTAGTCGAGAAAACGAGATGATGAAGTCGGGATAGGTGAATTCGTCATTGTGAAGAGAGGGAAGGTGAGCGCTAATGATTCTCGTCGTCGGGAAGATTACACGATTGTGCATTAGTCGAGTGAGGTTTTTAGCCTTTTAGGGTACGTGCTGGTCCACTGAAGGGGGTAAATAAGATTTAAGGATTTACCAGCCAAGTGAAAGAGTCATCATATAACCGAGATTAATTTTATTTTTGCCCTTTTATAAACCTTTGGGTAGGAAAATTCAATAGTGGCATAAAGGACTACTTAATTCACTATAAAACATTTAGTGGCACATAATTGGCATATAACAATTTATATGTCAAAAAATCTATAACTTTTAGTGGCACTTCAAATCATTATGTCACTAATAAATATGAATATTAGTGGTATAAAATGTTAAGTGTCATTAAATCTTTTATTATTTATAATGGCATATATAATATGCCACTAAATACATAATATAGTGGCACAAATAAGATATGTCATTAAAAATATATGCCAAACACCCTCTAAATGTCATTTAATTTGTAGTGTGATGAGTATGCCACCGCATTCTCCAAGAGGATGAAGCTATTCCCCTAATTGGTGTCTGCTGAACTCTCCAAGAAAGATAGGTTTGCTGACGGATTGCCAACAGACTTTGGCCCAACGGTCAAAATGCCAACTACTTTGAAGACAACCGTTAGAGCAACTAAGAATGTCGACACCCGGATAAGGGAAAAGGTTCTGTAGAGAGCCAGAGTTGGCGAGAAGAGGATGTTTTAGGGGTCTTCAAGATCTGACAAGAAAAATAGGTTCCTGAAGTCTGACCCCAACAACAAAAGGTATGGGGATAGTAATGAAGAAAAGTGGTGTGACAAGTGCAAAAGGAAGCACATTGGGAGATGCTCTAAAGAGGTTACCTGCTTCAAATACGGGAAGACTGATTAACGAATGCATGACCAAGAGAGAAGTCTGCTTTAAGTGTGGTGAAGGACACTTCAAGCAAGATTGCCCAAATAGAGAAGGAGCTACAAGGCCAAAGGTACCATCAAAGCCAAAGGCGAGAGCATTCCAGATGATCATTGATGAAGCAAGTGACAGCGCAAGGGATTAGAAGCAAGGATCAACAAAGTAGCTATATAGTATCATGTGATGTAGTCTAATATAAGAGACATAATACCTATGTAATCGTTTCAAGAAATAATATAAACCTTAGTACGAAACTTATATTATATCTTAAATGCCTAACCCGAATTTGCGGGTGTTACACTCAGCGTAAGGTATAACTCGTATTTTTGTTAGTCAAATGAAAAAATCTGCACAAAAATAATCTTTTTTTAAATGGAAAACTATCCTAATCCTAATCTAATCCTAAACACCACCTATGTCTCCTAATGAGACTTGAACCCATGACCACTCATTTGAGAGAGTCACTCTTTACCGCTAGGCACAAAAATAATCTACCTCACTATCTTTTCTATATGGTGTGTCTTTTTCTATATCTTTTTGTTTGGTTCACGTAACTCTATATATAGAGTTCTAGCCATCAATTAATTCCATGCATTAATGTCCGACAATCCACCAAAGTGAATTTGCACGTAGAGTGCGGTGAACCTCTACCACCATTAATGCAATCTCTTTTCGTGTTCGTTACCCTATTCAACTGAATTGTTAAGTTAACTTTATGCACCTTCAAATATAAACTCATTGTCACAATTGGAAAGGTTTGACTTCCATTAACCCAAGATGTTAGGAAAAAAGTTCATTACTTCATTACATTAGTTTTTTGTTTTTTTTGTTATTTTTTTTAATTATGTTTTTTCATCAAAATTGGCAGTTAACATTATGAAACATGTAAGGCTTATAATCAAAATTTTGTTGCCTTTTACCTGTCACTATGATCGAAAATCCTTTGAAACGGACTTGTTTAGGCATTTTCAATGAAACATTCCACGGTGTTCTTTTGTCTTACAGTGCTTCTACTAAAAATGAGTTGCCAAAGATTTTTCCAGGATTGAATCCCTTCTTTGGTGTAACTCTACCACCATGTCAGGAGGGTTAAAGCCCAATAGGCATGTCTCCTCTGCTAAAATTAACCATTTCAGGATCATTGAAGCTTCTTGCACAGTTGCACCAATATACAAATTGGAACGTTAATGTCTAACATTTCAAATGAACAATGCTCTTTACAACCTTACAGTAATAACAATGCCACATTTAATGCACAAATTGGTAATTATAACTCACAAATACCAAGAAAAAATGTCGTTGTAATTTTTATAGAACAGGGGTAAGTGAAGTTAAAATAGAAAAGAAAAACTCATCATTCATCAAGTTTTAAGAAGTCTGGAATTACCTTTTTGACTGAAAAAAACTCAATATGTAGAGGTCTAAAAGTCAGAAGCTGGTGAAGAGAAAGGGGCACGGATGTGTTATTCTTGTTCGTATCGTGGAGTTGGAAACTTCTATGTTGGAGTCTGAATATGATTATAGGGAAATGGATTAAGGAAGTGTAGGGAGTGAGAGAAAGAGATATGGAGGTGTGGTGGTTGCTGGTGGTGATAGTGGTGGAGTAAAATCTCAAGATGAAGTATCTGCACGTCTGATCGAATTCATGTATTTCAATGGAAAAAAAAAACGATTAATAGAAAAGAGAGAGGTGGTTTCGAATTTTGAATTCAAATGAGATGGGTGTGATAGGGATTCAATTGATTAATCGGCAATACATAATTATGGAACCAAGATTTTCTGCGAGTTAGTTGCTGATTTTATTATTTTCTATGATTTAGTTGTTGATTTTATGGGATGTGTGTTATCTAAATGAATGGAATAAGAATTGACAGAGTTGATGACCATATACTTAAGCGGGAAATTTTTTTGAGAAAGGCTAATAGAGTGACACGTGGCACAAAAAATACTTATTTATTAGCATATTAGTTTATAACCCGTGGAAACCTGTTAGTCAATGTTGACCATGTAATCTGGAGAATAATAGGGACACGTGGGAGTGTTGCCAAGTAAAAGAACGTTGCTGATTTATCTGCTTTCAGTTTCATTTTTAGTGTATTTAAAGTTCAGTTGTTAGCTATTTTGAATGTAACTTTTCCAGCTTTAATCATTCAATAAACAAGCATTTGGCTACTCTGTCTCCCTTCTTTTCCTCTCGTTTTGATTTGCTAATTTGCCAACAATTGGTATCAGAGCTTCAAGGTTCTGATTAAGGTGTATGCCAAAGTATATCAGATACACTACCATGACAGGATCATCATCATCCAATCCACCCAAAGACAATCCGTTCCCTTTTCAATGCCCAATGCTAACCTCGCAGAATTATAATACCTGGTCAATTAAGATGGAAGCCATCATGGATGCCCATGGATTGTGGGATGCCATTGAGCCACCAACCGGAGTGGAGGTGGACGATAAAAGGAGCAAGCAGGCTCGAGCCTTCATCTTCCAATCAATTCCAGAAGAGATGCTTGCACAGGCTGCAAAGAAGAAGACAGCTAGAGAAGTGTGGGACTCTCTAAAGTCACGGTATGTGGGTGCAGAAAGAGTCCAGAAAGCAAGGCTAAGGGTATTGAAAAGCGAGTTTGAAGGTCTCCAAATGAAGGATACGGAAACCATTGATGATTATGCAGGAAGAATATCAGCCATGATCTCAAAATACAGCAGTGCAGGAGCAACATTAGATGATGAAGAACTTGTGAGAAAATTGTTTGATACGGTCCCTGAAAGGTTCATAAACCTAGTGGCATCGATTGAACAAAGCTCAGACATGGAATCCATGCCATTTGAAGAGGCGATTGGGCATCTAAAGGCATATGAAGATCGACTTCGACTCTGGAAGACAAGCACACAAGCAGATAATGCCTTGTTACTTGCCAAAACGGAAGGCTCTTCTACTCATCGAAGTCCAAGCAAGTCAAACACGACAGGTGGTCGTGGAAGAGGAAGAAATAGTGACAGGGGAGGAAGAGGCAATTCACGTGGTCGGGGTTTGACGCGTGGCAGAGGTGGACGCTGGGGTGGTGGTTCACGACAAGAAGCTGGGAATTTCAACCGGAAGCCTCGTGACAAAAGTCATATACAATGCTTTGAGTGCCAAGAATTTGGCCATTTTGCTTCTGAGTGCAAAGCAAAGAAGCAACAGGAACAAGAGGCGAATTTAGTTGAAGACGAAGATGGACCTGCACTCCTGTTAACCGTACATGGGGAAGAAACTACAAGCATGGTTCTCTTAAATGAGGAAAAGGTGTACCCGAACCAACTAAGTGACAACAATGATAATGATATGTGGTATCTGGATAATGGGGCTAGTAACCACATGACTGGTTCTAAGGCCTTATTTGCAGAGCTTGATGAAAAGGTGACCGGACAGGTACGATTTGGAGATGGTTCTAAGGTTCAAATAAAAGGAAAAGGCACACTACTGTTTGATTGTAAAAGTGGTGATCAGTTCATCATCCCAGATGTCTATTATATCCCAGCTCTACATAGCAATATAATAAGTTTGGGACAGATGACTGAGGAAGGATATGACATAGGAATGAAGAAAGATTTATTAAAGATGTATGACGCAGATGGTTGCTTGATTATGAAGGTCCAAAGGTCAAAGAATAGACTTTATAGAATAAGGCTCACACCTGGGAAACCTGTATGCCTAGCTATGAGTATTGATGACGACTCATGGCTATGGCATGCACGTATGGGTCACACAAATTTCAAAACGCTTGGGGAGATGACACGAAAAGGAATGGTAACAGGTATGCCTCGATTATCCCATCCATCACAGGTGTGTGAAGGATGTATGTTGGCTAAACAGGCAAGGATAAGTTTCCCAAAAGTGGCCCAGTGGAGAGCCAAAGAACCACTCCAGTTGCTACACGCAGACCTGTGTGGTCCCATTACACTAGCAACTAAGGGAGGCAACCAATATTTCCTACTAATAGTCGATGACTATTCACGATACATGTGGGTGTATATGATTAAAACAAAGGATGAGGCCTTTAATATGTTCCAGAAATTCAAGTCACAAGTGGAGAAAGAAAGTGATTTTAGAATCAAGATGTTAAGGACTGATCGTGGGGGCGAATTCAATTCCAATCAGTTCCTGGAATTTTGTGAACGTACAGGGATAAAACGCCAATTGACGACGCCACACACGCCACAGCAAAACGGCGTTGTGGAACGCCGTAACAGAACGATATTGGAGATGACCAGATCTTTGCTCAAGGCCATGGCAATACCAGACCAGTTGTGGGGTGAGGCGGTGCGACACTCTGTTTATGTGTTGAACAGAACTAGTACAAAGGCCTTGAAAGATGTAACACCGTACGAAGCGTGGAAGGGTTCGAAACCCTCGATTGCACATCTGAAGATTTTTGGGTGTGTGGGATTTGTCAGGAAGCTGCGAGGCCTAACCAAGCTAAGCGATCGAAGTGAATCGATGGTCTACCTGGGAACAGAAGAGGGAACGAAGGGATATAGACTATATAATCCCAGAAATCAGAGAATAGTGGTCGCAAGAGATGTAATCTTTGACGAGGCAAAATGTTGGGTCTGGACTGAAGAAACAAAGGGGGAGCCACTTACCACACCCTATTGGACTAATGTTGAAATAGCCCAACAACATGAACCAGCCCAACAACATGAAGATGGCGTAAATGAAGAACCCTACACGCCATTAACTAATAACTCTCAATTTGAACTTGTAACAGGTGATCCAACGAATGAAGACTCGCCATGGTCAAACTCGTCTAGAGTTGACTCACGAACAACTCTCCCAGGTCAGACCTCAGAAGAATACGAAAGAAGCGGGTCAATAGCCTCGTTCGATGATACTCCAGCAAAAGGGTTCCGATCAATTAATGAGATCTACCATAACACATCAAGAATGAATGATGCAGAAGTACAGGAGATGTATGAAAGAAATCAGGAATTGTTGTTAATTGATGATGAACCCACGACATATCAAGAAGCATCGACTGAAAGGGAATGGAAGCAAGCAATGGAGTCTGAGTTGAGGTCAATTGAAAGGAATAACACTTGGACTTTAACCAAGTTGCCATCAAACCGTAAGGCAATAGGGCTAAAGTGGGTGTTCAAGCTAAAAAGAGATGCAGCTGGAAACGTGATCAAACACAAGGCCCGCCTAGTCGCCAAAGGGTATGTCCAAGAAAAGGGTATTGACTTTGAAGAAGCTTTTGCACCAGTCGCACGATTGGAAACTATCAGGCTGATTCTTGCTCTAGCAACAAAAGAAAATTGGCTTGTACATCACTTGGATGTCAAGTCTGCATTTCTACATGGAGACCTTAAGGAGGAGGTATATGTCTCTCAGCCAATCGGATTCTCAGTTAAAGGAAAGGAGAATATGGTATATCGTCTACATAAGGCACTGTACGGATTAAGACAGGCTCCAAGAGCCTGGAATGTAAAGTTGGACCAATCACTCAAAAGGCTGGGATTCACCAGATGTGCACAGGAACAAGCTGTCTATAAGGTACATAAACCCAACCTAGTCCTCATTGTAGGAGTTTATGTGGATGACCTTATAATTACTGGTTCAAGTGAAAGAGGAATCCTAGAGTTCAAGAAAAAAATGCAACAGGTGTTTGATATGAGTGATTTGGGTTTGTTATCTTATTATTTGGGGATAGAAGTGTCTCAAAAGAAAGATGGGATAATGCTCACACAGAAAGGGTATGCAGAAAAAATTTTAAAGGTAGCAGGGATGGAAGATTGCAATAAATCCCTGTATCCAATGGAGGCCAAGCTAAAGCTAACAAAAGATGAATATGGGGAACCTGTAGATGCAACAAATTACAGGAAAATTGTTGGAAGTCTAAGGTATTTAGTTCACACAAGACCCGATTTAAATTACAGCATTGGAGTAGTGAGCAAGTATATGCAAGATCCTAAACAAAGCCACTATGCAGCCATAAAACATATCCTCAGATATGTGAAAGGAACAACCGAGTATGGGTTGATTTATCGCAGGGGCGGTGATGGTAAGCTTGTGGGCTATAGTGATAGCAGCTATAGCAATGATCGAGAAGATGGGCGAGGAACCACAGGTGTAGCTTACTACTATTCAGGAAATTTGATAACCTGGACATCACAGAAACAACAAACGGTGGCCCTTAGCTCGTGTGAAGCTGAGTATATGGCTGCTACTGCAGCTGCATGTCAAGGATTGTGGCTTAGGAACCTGTTTGGTGACTTGGTTGGACAGAAAGCACAAAAGGTGAAGTTGTTTATAGACAATCAATCAGCTATTGCCCTTATTAAGAATCCGGTTTTCCATGGGAGAAGCAAACACATAGATACTAAATACCACTTTATCCGGATGTGTGTTGAAAAGAAACAGATTGAGGTGGAGCATGTAAGTGGAGACCAACAAAAGGCTGATGTATTAACAAAAGCAATGCCAAGGATAAAATTTGCAGAAATGAGGGCACTCATTGGTGTTGCAGACTTGGAGAAGAAAGTCAACATTAAGGGGGAGAAATGTTAGTCAATGTTGACCATGTAATCTGGAGAATAATAGGGACACGTGGGAGTGTTGCCAAGTAAAAGAACGTTGCTGATTTATCTGCTTTCAGTTTCATTTTTAGTGTATTTAAAGTTCAGTTGTTAGCTATTTTGAATGTAACTTTTCCAGCTTTAATCATTCAATAAACAAGCATTTGGTTACTCTGTCTCCCTTCTTTTCCTCGCGTTTTGATTTGCTAATTTGCCAACAAAACCATGGTTACAAAATTAATTAAATTTTCTTAGTGAGAGTTCAAAAATTATTAATTAATTATTTTAAATAAATTACTAATTAACAAATATTTTTTTTAGTTATATAAAATTATAATCGTTAATTTAAATAAATATATGAAATATTATATCAACTATAACTTGTATTAATTTTATTTTAATTTTATTCTAATGTTATTAATTTAATTTAATTAGAGTGAGAAATTTAAAATTTGAAATTTGAAATGGAGAACTAATACGTTGACAAGTAGTATGCATTAATTAGTGGCCTAATATGGTGACACATGACAAAAGATGAATAAAATATGTATTAATTAAAAGGCCTAATATGATGACACATGTCAAAAGGATATTAAAACGAAAGAAAAGAAAAGAAAAGATTTGGTCCCTAAAACTGACACCCGATAGATTTGTCTTTCGTATTAATTTTTCTTATTTTTTTTTATTATCAGGTAGGACCCACCTATACCCCCACTGGAACCATTGCTAACAGCACCGTGCTCACACCATCTTCACTGTGAACATAATAACCACCACCATCAACCATTAACAATTTAACACATCACCCACTCAGACACTCACCCCCTCTGAAGGCAAATTTCTTGTACAACCAACCAAGATTTGATGAAATGTATCAAACAATTTTTTTCAAAAAGACTGTTTCAAAATCCTTAAAATGAAATATAAACATCTCATTTATAGTAGTATAAAGAACTTGACTTTGATACTAATGCTTACTCTAGTACATGTCAACATTTTTCAGAATTTTTTACTATTGGGATACAGGCTGGCTGTTTGAGCTGGAAGCTGTTGCCTCAATAGAAATCACTGTTTGAACAGACTCATGGGGTTTCATCTCTTTAAACTTCTCTCCAATTTCTCCAATCACAAGCTGCTCTTCAGACATAGTTACTTTCATGTTTGGTTCCTTGATTTTGATACGACCCTCAAGCATATTAACTACTTCCGACATGGTAGGCCTAAGAGCCGGGGACTTATTAGTGCATAATAGAGCAATTTTGATCATCCTCACTGCCTCTTTTTTGTTGAATCCAGAGCCCAATCTTGGATCCACCAAGTCTATCAAACTCCCCTTTTGTTTCAGAACAACGGCCTTAGAAAGGAGAAACAGATAAGTCAATAAGTTGGGATTTGTGGGGAAAAATCGAACTATAGTTCTTTTATAAACAGGTTTACCCAATCAAGAAGACAAAAATAATCTTCAGTTGGCCGATATTTAATATTATTCTCTCCTGCAACAATTTCTAGAGCAAGAACCCCAAAACTGTATACATCTGCTTTGTAGCTTAAGTAGCCCCATAATGCATATTCTGGTGCCATATATCCTCTGTGAGTACCAAAAGCAAATCGAGCAAATGAATAATTAAAAGTAAAATAAGCGTTACAATATAAGAAAAGGAACAACAAGACAACTACTCACATAGTTCCAGCAACTCTAGTGGTAATGTGAGTGTTTTTTTCTTCATCGAGTTTGGCCAAACCAAAATCTGAGATCTTTGGTGTAAGGTCAGCATCCAAGAGTACATTTGAAGCCTTGATGTCCCTATGAACCATTTTGAGCACCGAATCCTCGTGCAGGAATGTCAAGCCTTTTGCAATGCCAACACAAATTCTTTGTCTTGTAGGCCAATCACTTTCCAACTTAGAGTTATTGTGCTCTGGTATTTTATAAATTCATTTTAAATCTTAAATTTAGAAATTTGTTGTAAATGGAAGAGAGACTCTCTTTGTGGAAATAAAGATGACATAGTTTACACTTTGGGATGTCCAATTTAATTTGTAACATTTCGTTCTTTTGCAAATGTTCAAACCTATAGCTACCTATCGTTATTATAATATTCATGTTCTTGGTTTTGGTTAAACCGGAAATGGGTCATGTTGGGTGGGTGCAGGTTGACCTGTTTATATTCAATTAAACAGGTTGAGATTTTCATCCGATGCACCCCAAGTTGTTTAATTAAACTGTTAAGATTTCCAGCTCAACTAGAACCCTAGATAAAAGGTCAAATAAAAGGATTGACCTGATCAAGTAGACCCATTTTTTTTCTCAACCCAATATGTTAGATAAATGGATTGCTCTAGATTGACACATTTAAGTTTCAAAGTTTAGAAATAAAATGTTAGATTGACTCATTTAGTTAAAATAGTAACAAACCCAAATAATTATTCAAAGTTGCAGATAAATATAAGTATACAACTACAACTTGATTATCGACATAACATTCGAAATTTCTAAGACTTTGGAGTTTTGCTTTTGTATTTTATAATTTATAAGATAAAAATAGTATATAAAATGACAATAAATATGTATTTGAATGCATTGGCAGGCTGGAAACAATTCACAAGTTTTAAACCAAACACAACCTATTTGATTAAATGGGTTGAGTGGGTCGACCTATTGGGTCTATGCTTGAGAGCTCTAACTTTGGTCCATTACTAAACAATATTTTACTATTTTACAAATTTGACTAATGATTACATATTTAATTTACAAAGTGAAATATAAACTTCAAAATTCTTATAGGGTGAGAGAGTTATTACTTAAGAAGAAGATGGAAAGGAGAATACCGAATAGAGCATGTGCTAGAGAATTATTCTCCATGTACTCATAAACAAGTAGTAGGTGGTTGCCTTCCACACAACAGCCATATAGCCTTACAACATTTGGGTGTTGTATACCAGCTATCATGCCTATTTCATTCACAAATTCACGATTTCCTTGCTTTGATTTCGAAGAGAGTTTCTTCACAGCAATTGGAGTTCCATCTAATAGGGTACCCTGTAATTGATGAATTAGATGATGAAGTAGATGTATTTTCAATATGATTCTTATTTTCTTTCATATTTTATATTTTTACATCAGAAAACGTTCCAAGTGAAGTTCTGTAGATTTTTCACAATGTGAATTGTCAAAAAGAAAATTTAATGCATGTTACAATGTTACCATGTAAACCGACCCAAAACCACCCTCGCCAAGTTTATTTGAATCAGCAAACTTGTCAGTGGCAGCCTTGATTTGTCTATATGTAAATGCACCAGTCTGCAGATCCAATCCTCTTAGGTCTACAAGCAAACAATATTTTACCAATGAAATAAATGTACTTCACAAACTACAAACAAGTACATGGCAAAAATTTAATTAATTAGTAATCAAACACCTTTTTCTCTTGAATTTTGGTCCCCTATATAACCCCCCTTCCATGCAATGCCAAGAACTATGAGACTGAGGCACAACAATGCAGCCACCGCTCCAATGATGACAAATGTATATTTTTTGCCTTTAGCTGGAGGCTTGAACTCTAATGAAAGCAATATATATTAGTAACAGTAAGTCACTTGAAGAGATTATCAGTAGATTATGATTATAATAGAAATGACAATCATAAACCACACATAGTAACTGCTTGTGAAAAAAAAGAGTAAATTACACGAATGGTACCTATGGTTTGGGGTAATCTACGCACTTGGCCCCAAACTATTTTTTTTAACTCAGATCATCTCTACTACATGTTTTGTTGCATCGTTGGTCTCAGACATAAAAAAAAATATATTACCCTTCTTTATTTATTTTTAAATTTTCTTATTGTTTATGTATGTCCTTTATAATCTAATGTTATTTGTTTAGAGAAATTGACAAATATAATCACTTCCCTAGTAAATCCCTACCCCTCATACCAAAAAAATAACAAAAAAAAAAGTTTCTGAAAATGACCACCCGATCCGAAGAGAGTCCTCTGTAGCCCAAATACAGTGGCGGACGCAGAACATTTTCGTAGGGGTGGCACTAAAAAAAATTGTCAAATAAATTTATATTAGTAGTGTCAAATGTGTTTTAAGCCGGTGCACCCAATAGAAAAAACATTAAAAAAAAAAATTTACACTACGTGCCGGCGTCGGAGCAGTTGCCCGGGACCCCTGGGGCACCACTAAGGTCCGCCACTGCCCACATAGAGGCTTCTGCAGAGATACATGTCATTATCTAATAGGCCGCCGGCTTCCAACCCACCTTTTTTTATCATAACTTTTATTTTTCTTTATAAAAAATTTTGAGAAAACCAAAATTCTTAAAATTTAATTATCTATAAAATGGGCATGGTCATAAAACTTTGATAAAAGATTTTTTTTTAAATTTTTATTTTTATAAAAACCAATATATATATATATATATATATATATATATATATATATATATATATATATATATATATATAATGATATAATGTAGACTTTATTTATAACAAATTTTGGATCAAATGATTTTGAATTATAATATGTTTAATCAAAACTTAAGAATCATAAATATTTTAAATCATAATATTTTGGATCAAATAATTTTTACACCAAATAAAGTCTTTTACTATATATTTTAGTTTCTAACAAATTTTGGTTCATAATATTTTGGATTATAACATTTTGAATCATATAACTTTGGATCTTACAATCTTGGATCATTTAATATTTTTGAATAATATAAAATTAAGGGTATAAACATGTTGAATCATAACCTTTTCTCTTTAAGAAATTGCTAATATACTGATAAAAAAAATCCCTTAAAATTTTATTTATTTGAAGATACATTTTTTTGAATTTATAAAAGTAAAATAATAATCTTTTTTTTTTTCAAATTTTCATGTCTATACTCATTTTATAGAGACTTAAATTTTAAGAACTTTAGTTTTTTCAGATTTGTTTTACAAAGGAAAAAAATTATGACAAAAAAACAAAGTGTATAAAGAGAGACCATTGGTTGATGACACATGGCTCCACAAAAGCCTCTAGTAGCGGGCTGCTTGGTCATTTTCGGAGACTAGGTTTTTTGTTTTTTGGTTTTTTTTGGCATGAGGAGTAAGGAAGTGGTTATCTTTGTCAACTTCTCATATAATTATGATTAACCTTGTAATTTGTACATCCAAAACCTCAATCCCTTCCATATTCCACCCATCTGGTTCCTCTATTTCCAAAGTAAACTACCAACGCCTATGCCACCAAAGTAAATCACCATCACCTTTGCCACCAAAATAAATCATCATTGCATATTCCATCGGAAAAAATACCACATCAAACCTTTCAAACCAAAATTTGACACCACCGGTCTCTTGGCTACTTGACCTACCATTACTTCCACCACCCTATATATGAAATGCGTATGCAAAGAACAAACTTCATACCTAATGTAAATCACACCCATATGCTAAAAATGAAAATCAAACGTACAAAAAAGGTCAAATTCAACTTGTAACAAACTTATGGGGACAAAGTAGAGTTGTACAAACTTAAAAAACCAACTTCTCAAAAATTTCAACAAGAAACCCAAACCAAAGATAAGCTTTCCCACCTTGTTATCGAGTTCAACTTAAGAAGAAAAGAGAACTAGAAAGAAAAGAGACATTATCTTGTTCCTGATATTATTTTCTAAAACGAATTGGATAGAAGAGAGTTCAACTTAAGAAGAGAAGAGAACCAGAAAGAAAAGAGACATTATCCTGTTCGTGATATTATTTTTTAAAAGGAATTGGATAGAAGAGAAGAGACGATAAAGGATGATCTTCTCTCCTAATATTCCTACCAAATTGGAAGGATTTGGAAGTAGGATTAACAAGGGTTATTTGTTTGCTAATCTTCCTTTACTTTCTTTCTAACTCAGGAACTCCAACATACAATTTACTTTCTTTTGCCTCCATCTATCTATATCCCAGATTAAAGAGAAGTTTTTCAAAAATTTATACTCCGCCTCTTTTTGAAACATGACTTGGAGAAAAAAAATGCATATCGGATTTTTGGTCCCTCTCTACCCCGTCGGAGACAAGGTCTGTGTGTATGTGTGTGTGAGAGAGAGAAAGAGAGCGAAAGAGAAGGGAAGAAAGAAATAAGTAGATTTATGTTCGATGCCAACTTCACGACAACAGTCAAGATCAAGTTTTCGGTGTTTTGGTGCTAGGCTCGGCGGTTGGATCTGGATATTGGTGGCTAGAAGAGCGCCGTACAGGGTTCAAGACTTCCAATTTCAATGGGTGGCTACCATTGTTTTTGGTCGTCAGTGGTTCAACGGCTATGTGGTCATGTGATTTATGGTTCGAGACATTCAATTTTAGAGAAAAGAGAGGAAGATATAATCTAATTTACCAGCTTTAGAAGGGGGTGGGTAGGATGTATTTTAATTTTTTTTTAAATTATAAATAATAAATAAAATAATACTCCCTTCGTCTCAAAATTATTGTCTACAGACAAAAAACATGTAGATTAATTAAGGAACCATTAATTACCACTAACTTTATTAAATGAAATGATAGTTGTACCCTTTTGATGCATTTAATTTCATGGTAGTTTAACTAATAATGAGGGGTCTTTTGGTAAAAGGGATAATCATTTTAAGAAGTAGGCTATTATTTTTGGATAAACCAAAAAGAAAACATAGACTATTAATATGGGACGGAGGGAGTAAATAAAGAAGGGAAAATCTCTTTTTATATATGTAGGGACCAAAGACACAACAAAAACATATACTAGAGATGGTCCGGGTTAAGAAAATAGGTAGGTACTAAACATATTGTAAACAATAATAGATTGATGGTGAAAATACCTTGTTAATTATATTTTACAAGGAAGCGATACAAGACTATAAATAGAGGCTTTGACAGACAATAATACTTGTGAACTGGTTTCATGGCCTAATAATACTCTATAACATCCCGACTCCCAAGTAAAATATTTAAATATTTAATTATGAGTTAAGTGGACAACTCGATGAGTGGGTGCTCCAACTCGTCGAGTAGAGACGAATTGACCACATGGGTTTTTAAACAAACTTGACGAGTTAGAGAGACCAACTCAGTGAGTTGGCGCTGCGAGTGGAAACCCTAATATATCGGGTTTATGTCCTATTTAAAGGGCCTTAAGCCCTCATTTCCGCCTCACCAACCACCCAACTTCCCTGTGTGAAACCCTAATCGAGCAGACTGGTTTGGGAGAGAGAGAGAGAGAGAGAGAAAGAGACTAATTTGAGTGGTTTTGTGCATCCTTTGAAAGAGATTTGGAGTGCTTGGTGTGTTTGATCAAGGAGGGGCTGTAGATCTAGAGTTCTTCAGTGGTTAGCTTTAGTGCAAAGGTAAAAAGCTCCCGGCTTGACCTTTCCTTTGTGAGATCTTAGTTTAGGGAGGTTTTGAGGATTTTCTCCCATCCATCCTTGACAATGAGTTATTTAAGCATATCATGAGGTTGACACCTCAGATCTGGACTGTAGAAGGACTTGAGAGCCCAAAGATCCGAGCTTTATTGAGCTAGAGTCTAGCTTTTGTGCATCTAACCATTGTTGGAGTTTGTATTGGCATTTTGAGTCTAATATGCCATGTATGAATGTAAAGCTTGCGGCTTTACGTGTCATTCGAGCCTTGGGAGGCTAGATCTAGAGTTTGGGGTTGTAGATCTAACTTAAAATGTCTGAATGCGGAAATAAACTGAATGGACTCGACGATTCAATGAGCTGACTCGACGAGCCAGCTAGGGTTTTCCTCGATGAGTCTAGACATGGGTAACTCGACGAGTTAAGTTGGATTTTCGCGAAATTTTAGAGGAATCGAGGGGACTCGATGAGTCACATAGATGCACTTGGCGATTTGGGTCAACATGGAGTATTGACTCGAGTGTTGACTTCTGTTGACTTTAGGGTTTGGTCAAGACAAGGGTTTATGGGGACCATGGAGGGGTAAAATGGTCTTTTACATATTCCAAGAGTTGAGAGAGAAAATAACTTAGTTTATTTAGAGTCGTGATTTAAGTGTTGGTTAGAGATAATTATCCTATGTGTTAAGCGGAGGCTAGTTCGAGATTCGTGTACACTGTTATTTATTTGCTTGCTTGCGAGGCGAGTCTTCTCACTATACTTACCTAGAGTGGTAACCTTTGTGTGACCGGAGGGTCTTATGTGCTTATATTGAGTATATTGATATCCTGCATTATGTCTTTGTGATTTATGTTGTGTATTATTCTGAGCTTACTGAGATAGGACCAGAGGGTCCACCCGAGTTGTGGGACCAGAGGGTCCCACTGAGACACATTGACCGGATGGTCTTATTACAGCATAGCCATGAGAGGCTAATGAGATTTGAGTGGTATTTTGGGGAGCTCACTAAGCTTCGTGCTTACCGTGTTATGTGTTATGTGGTATGTGTTATGCGTTATGTGTTATGTGTTTCAGGTACTTCTCACGATCACAGGAAGACACCGACTTGATTGTACATCCACACAAGTTCGAGATATATTTTGGAGGATCCTGGATTTTGTTTTAAACAATTTATGAACATGTGTTTGTATAACTCAATATTTTTGGGGGTTTTGTGATTTTGTTAATGAGATTAAAGTGAATTTTAAATGAAAAATTTTGTTTGAAAATTTACGGTGTTACATACTCACATCATTAACTGCATGTGGCTGTACAAACATAAGTTCCATCCAAATGGTTTCTTTCAAAGACATAAGGTATGATTAGTTTTTAATGGGAAATATCAACATATTGGCTTAGATTACGACGAGACATTCGGCCACATTGTAAAACCTATCACCATTCGCACTGTACCTAGTTTAGTTGTGTCCAGAAATTGGCCAATCAACCAGTTGGATGCTAAAAACGTCTTTCTTCATGGGCACCTGAACGAGACTATCTACTTGTACCAAATATCAGGCTTCACAAATCGGCCCAATCCATCATTCATTTTCCGCCTACGCAAATCTTTATATGGACTAAAGCAGGCCCCTCGTGTCTAGTATTAAATATTTGAAAATTTATTCAATATTTTGGCTTCCACAGTTCCTCATGTAACACGTCTCTCTTTATATATAAAGAAGGCAACTGGATGGCCTATTTGTTACATTACGTTGATGACATTATTCTCACCGCCACCAATCACCAACTCCTTTGCTACATAATTTCGTCTCTTTCTAAGGATTTTTCCATGACAAATTTAGTGGAATTGCATCATTTTCTAGGCATCAAGGTGAAACATAAATCGAGAAGCTTGTTTATTTTCCAGGAAGCATATTACATATGATATCAATGCCCGGGCTAAGATGCAAAATTGTAAACTAAGCTACACTCCATGTGACATTGATTCTAAGCTAAGTACAATGGACATAACCATTCTCACTAATGGCACCTTCACGAGATCCAACATTGCTTACGTTGTTCAACAGGCCAGCCTATGTATGCATGCTCCGCGCGAACCTCATTTCTAGCTCCTCAAACGTATGTTGTGATATTTGAAAGGAACATCCTCTCATGTTCTCCTAATCTCTCCCTCCAAGTCCTCAAATTTAACTGCTTATTTTCATGTTGACTGGGGGTGTCCAAATTCAAGACGCTCAACATCGGGTTATTGTGTTTTTGTCGAACATAACCTTATCACTTGGTCTTTAAAACGTCAACACATGGTATCCTATTCTATCGCAGAAGCTGAAGGCCGAGGTGTTGCAAACACCACAACAGAGATCACATGGCTCCGTAACCTTCTTCTTGAGCTATATGTTTGAACACGTGATGGCAACATCATATTTTGTGACAACGTTTCTGCGGTATATCTATCAGGCAATCCTATCCAACATCAACGCACTAAACACATTGAAATTGATATTCATTTTGTGTGGAACAAGGTTGCTATTGGTGTCATCCGGGTTCTACACATCTTCACCGACTACCAATATGTAAACATTTTCACGGAAGGTCTAGCTTGTTAGCCTAATAATATTTTGGGCTTTATTTTGTATTGGGTTTTATGATTGGGAATTTTCGCTAGGGAACTCTAATTAGCTTGTCTATATATTATGTCTTTCCTCTTCATTGTATTTGTACTTCTCTTTGATAATAATATGAAACCCTAGCCGTTATATGTATTTCACTTGTTAGTTTACATGGTATCAGAGCTCGGATGATTATCTGTAGTTTTTCGTTTTTCTTTTGTTTTGGGGGCGTGTACTGTTCATCGGCGATTAATGTTCATCGAGTCACTGTTCATCGGCGGTTACTGTGCATCGCACTATTCATCGGTACTGTTCATGTGCACTGTTCATTGTCACCATTTGCAATTTTGGGGTACGCTGTTTTTGCTCGTTTCTGTATTTGGTTTGGTTTGATTTGTTCGTTTGTCGGTTTTGAGGGTTTCGTTTTCGTCTAGCTTTGTTGATTTCGAGATCTTGATCATTTTTTGCTGCTACTCGTATTTACTATTTGACTGATATTGAAATATGGCCCCAAGAGATGATTCTCTTCAGTCCATTAGTATTCAACTTGATGGCAAAAACTATGCCTATTGGAGTTATGTTATGAAAAATTTCTTGCGGGGCAAGACTATGTGGGGGATTGTTACAGGTGACAAGAAGAAACCAACAGACGAGAAGGCCGCTAATTATGAAACCTTACTGGATTCATGGGAGACTGATAACTCAAAGATCATTACATGGATTAATAATTCTGTCATCCAGTCTGTTGGTACTCAGTTGGCGAAGTATGACACGACAAAGGAGGTTTGGGATCACTTGGCTAGGTTGTATACTCAGTCTAACTTTGCAACGCAATATCAGTTAGAGTTTGATATTCGAGCCCTCCAACAGAACAATCTCAGTGTTCAGGAATTTTATGCAACTATGTCGGATTTGTGGGACCAGTTAGCTCTTACAGAACCTGATGTGTTGAAGGCTTTTAAGCCTTATATTGATAGAACGGAAGAGCAACGTTTGGTTCAGTTCTTGATGGCATTACGTTCAGATTTTGAAGGTCTGCGTGGATCAATCTTGCATCATACACCTCTTCCCACTGTTGATTCGGTTGTGTAGGAGTTGATTGCTGAAGAAACTCGTATCAAGTCTCATGCTTACAAAGCTCCCAAGACAGCCACTCCTGCTGTCTTTTATGTTTCACAACGACCCCAATCTTCAAACCAAAATCGTCCCAGAGTTGCATTTAATGACTGTTCTTTTTGTAAGAAGAAAAACCATTGGAAGGCAAATTGTCCTTTACTGACAAGTAAGGGAAATCAGCAGCAACAACAAACAAGATCACTAGCACACTCTCAGTCTTCACAGCAGAACAAGTCTTCTGGACAGTCACGTCCCTCTTTTTCATCTTTTAGGCCACCATAGTACGCTGCTGCTACACCTTCAGTTGAGAATGAAACAGATTTCACACCACCATCAGCCTTGGATCCACATATTTTTGAGCAGTTCAGACAGTTCTTAGCTACCAATCCAACTGCCATGTCAGCTTCCATGTCTCATTCAGGTCTGTCTTCATCCAACATGTCAGGTATTCCTTCATCCTTGTGGATATTGGATTCTGGTGCATCTCATCACATGTCACCACATTTTTCATCTTTTGCTTCATTATCTTCTCGTACACCCGTCTCTGTTATGCCTGCTAGTGCTACACCCATGTCAGTAGAGGGTGTTGGTTCTATTTTCACTCCTTATATATCTTTAACAGATGTGTATTACATTCCTACACTTTCTTTGAATCTTGCATCGGTCAGTCAGTTGTGTAAATCTGGTTGTTGGGTCTTCTTTTCTGATTCATTCTGCTGTGTACAGGACATTCGGTCTCGGAGGGTGATTGGGATAGGCCGTAGACTTGAGGAGCTTTATGTCTTGGAGCAGCTACATGTTGCTGATGTTGTTGCATCTAGTGTCGATTTGTCGTCTTTTCGTTTAAACCCTTCATTGTCTCCTTTTTATCTTTGGCATTCTCGTTTGGGACATGTTTTAGCGTCTCGTTTACATTTTTTGGTTTCCACTGGTGTGTTAGGCTCTTTGAAATTTGATGATATTTCTGATTGTTGTGGTTGTAAATTGGGAAAATTTTCTACTTTACCTTTTAATAAAAGTGTCACTCGTTCTGTTGATCCCTTTGATATTGTGCATTCTGATGTGTGGGGTCCCTCTCCGATAACCTCAAAGTCAGGAGCTAACTAGTATGTTTCATTCATTGATGATTACACTCGTTATACGTGGGTTTATTTTATGAAGTGCAGGTCTGACTTTTTCACCATATATAGTGAATTCAGAGCTATTGTCAAGACTCAAACACTCTGCTATCATAAAATGTTTTCGGTGTGATCTGGGAGGAGAATTTACCTCCAATGATTTTAAACAATTATTGGCATCTGATGGCACTATACATCAATCATCTTGTATAGACACTCCTCAGCAGAATGGTGTTGCAGAAAGAAAACATCGACATCTCCTAGAAACTACTAGATCCTTACTACTCTCTGCTCAAGTTCCCAGTATGTTTTGGGGAGAAGCTGTTCATACCGCTACTTATGTTATTAATCGCATTCCTATTGCGTACACTTCGGGGAAGTCTCCTTATGAAATGTTGTTTGGACAACTCCCAAATTATTCTTCATTACGAGTGTTTGGGTGTACATGTTTTGTCTTGAAGCCTCATGTAGAGAGAGATAAGTTGTCTTCAAAATCAATTCTTTGTCTTTTTCTGGGATATGGTATTGGTCAGAAAGGTTATTAGTGCTATGATCCTTCAAATCAGAAACTGTATGTATCTCGCAATGTCACCTTTTTGGAGCATATTCCATTCTATAGCATTCATGTTCAGTCACATGATGCAACCCGAGAGGAGCTCCGTACTATTGATTCGTTTAGAATTGACATTGATGATCCACCACATGTCACTGATCCACCACTTGCTGCTGATCCACCACATGTGGCTGATCCAACACCTATCGTTGATCCTCTGCCTGGAAATCATCAAGACCCCCCTCCATCGAGACCTTATCGTAATAAGAAGTCCACAAAGCTTCCTGAATTTGTCTATTCCTCTTACTCACCGGGTTTTGCCTCTTTTATTGCTAATGTACATTGTCTATTTGAGCCAACATCCTATAAAGAGGCCATTTCTGATCCCCTTTGGCAGACTGCTATGGCTGAGGAACTTGCATCTCTTTATCAGACTCATACATGAGATCTGGTTCCGCTTCCACCTGGAAAACACACGATTGGTTGTCATTGGGTTTATAAAATCAAAACAAAGTCTGATGGATCCGTTGAGCGTTATAAAGCCAGACTTGTTGCGAAAGGGTACGCGCAAAAGTATGGTATGGATTATGAGGAGATGTTTGCTCCTGTTGCAAAAATGACGACTGTTCACACCTTGATTGTAGTTTCTTCCATTCGCCAATGGAAGATTTGTCAAATGGATGTCAAGAATGCTTTCTTGAATGGTGATCTTCATGGAGAAGTATACATGTCTCCTCCCCCTGGTATTGCTCACTGACCAGGTGAAGTTTGTCGACTTCGGAAGGCTCTATATGGCCTCAAACAAGCCCCTCGTGCTTGGTTTGAGAAATTTTCTACGGTGATTAGTTCTCTTGGTTTTCAACCAAGTAACCATGATTCGGCTCTATTTATTCGATGTACGAATGCAGGTCGGATTATTCTTTCCTTATATGTCGATGACATGATTATTACTGGTGATGATCATGATGGTATAGAGTCTTTAAAGAGTCATTTGGCTCACCATTTTGCTATGAAAGACTTGGGATTACTTCGTTATTTCTTGGGGATTGAAGTTGCTCAATCTCCAAAGGGTTATCTTTTATCTCAAACGAAGTATATTTCAGATTTGTTTGAGCGTGCACGACTCATGGATAATCGAACAGTTGATATGCCTATAGAGAGTAATGCAAAGTACTCTCCAACCGATGGTGTCCCATTATCAGATCCAAGTCTTTATCGTACCATTGTTGGGAGTTTGGTTTACCTGACTGTCACTAGACCGGATATTGCTCATGCAGTTCATGTGGTTTGCCAGTTTGTCACTGCTCCTACTACTGTTCATTGGGGAGCTGTTCTTCGTATTTTGAGATATTTGCGTGGTACTCAGTTCCGCACTCTTATGTTTCCTTCTTCATCCTCTCTTGAGTTGTGTGCCTATATTGATGCAAATTGGGATAGTGATATTTATGATCGTAAGTCCACTACTGGGTATTGTGTTTTTCTTGGAGATTCATTGATATCATGGAAAAGCAAGAAACAAGATGTTGTTTCTCGATCTTCTACAGAATCTGAGTATCGAGACATGGCTATCGCCGCTTGTGAGATTGTTTGGTTGAGATAGCTTCTGGCATATATGGGCGTTCACATCTCTCAACCTACCCCTTTGTATTGTGATAACGAGAGTGCGATAATGATTGCCATGAATTCAGTGTTTCATGAGCGCACAAAGCACATTGAGATTGACTGTCATTTCACACGTCATCATCTACAGAAGGGCACTATCTCCCTTCCTTATGTTCCTTCCTCTTTGCAGATTGCTGATATTCTTACGAAGCCGTTGACTGCTCCTCAATTCCATTTTCTGTCTGACAAACTCTCAATGCTTATTTCTGTTGCATTGTGAGTTTGAAGGGGGATGTTAGCCTAATAATATTTTGGGCTTTATTTTGAATTGGGTTTTACGATTGGGCCTTTTCGCTAGGAAACCCTAATTAGCTTGTCTATATATTATGTCTTTCCTTTTTATTGTATTTTTGCTTCTCTTTGATAATAATATGAAACCCTAGCCATTATATGTATTTCACTTGTTAGGTCACATAGCTATAGCTTTGTTTCAGATATTCAAGACCAGTCTGCGCATTCTTCCCCATTCTCAGACTCAGGGGGCGTATTAGTTAAAAATATTATTTATGTAGTTTATTATGTATGTAATTGTGATTCCTGTAAATTCGATTTGTATCCTTAAATAGCTCTAGGGTTAGATACTTTGCATCTCTATTTATTGTGTATCATTTCTTAGTGTTAGACAGGAAAACTTTTGATGATTCGCACGACCGATGCTTAACACAAAAAACACTCCAACCCTAAACCTCGCTCTGATACCATGTAAACAAGAATAGATTGAGCGTGAAAATACCTTATTGATTATATTATTTACAAGGAAACGGTACAAGACTATAAATAAAGGCATGATCCCTAGGCAAAGGAAACCCTACGGGCCAATTAATGAGCTAATTAAGCCAAAACTAATATATGTAATATTTACAATCTAACACATATAATTTACCCCATACCACAAAGACCATTCGTGTAACTTACTGTAAATTTAACATAAAATATGTGGAGAATATACATACCAGCCTCCATAGAAATGGCAGATATCAAAGGGCCATACACTCCTCTAAATGGAACAGCTGTTGTACCTTTTCCAGCATACTGGAACCGGATTTCTAATGTCTTATTAGTAACACGTATGCCTTTTAAGGTTTTACGTACTTCCTTATCAACCCCGCCTGCTTCAATCTTGATATCAAAATTCTTCAATATGTTTACACCCTGCAAAAAGGAGAAAAGAACAAATAAAAATACAACAGTATAAAAACTAAAGGAACTGCATCATTCATTCTTGTAGATTATTAAGTAAAAATGTCATTGAATTTGGAGGAAGCCTTCACGAACAGGATTTATACAAATATATCATTGATCTATTTTAAGTATGAAAATAGTCCACTTGTGAAAGTTTAGGAAAAAAAGAATATTCAACCTGAACATAAACATCAAAAACACGTCTTCCAAGACTCTGGTAAGATTGTTTATCTCTGAAAACTATCTCAGCAAAATGCAGAGTCACAGTATACTTTCCATTTGCTAAGCAACGACCATAGTAAGTGAGAGACAGGAGCGTGTGGCGAGCCTTCATATAAAGTTCATAGCCATTCATAGTGAGTACAGATGCATTAGTTTCAATATAATTTGCAACACTTTCATTCGCAGACCAGATGCTTCCTGTGTTACTATATCCCCAATGATCACTTGAAGGAACAAAATTTGCAGGTCCACCTGAATCTTCATCTGCTTCATAAGTCTTGTTTCCAATGGTAACTTGTGGCCCTCCACAATTTATATGAACTGAATAGTAGTCTAGAGAAATATAAAATAGATCAAACGAGTTCCATTCATTTTTTATGGAAATAAAACATTATAAGGACCCATGTTGCTCACCCTTTAAGCAAGGACGGGTGCTAAGGCATTTCCCAAGGTCTCTGCATCAAACCAAATATCACATACCTCTTATTATATAGAATTTATTTCCATTCATTTTAAAGAATAATATTAAGGTTATAATCTTACGAGTCATTCCCATTAGAGTAGCTTCTGAATAAGTTCCTAATAAAGGAAATAAAACCTTAAGTTTAATTTAGTTGTGCACATGAAAGGAACATAGAGTTTTGAAAACTTACAGTGATTCACCACAAACTCGTGGTACAGTGTTTTTACTGAAGTTGTTGTAGGAAAGATCTACTACACTGCATTACAGTAAATGCCTATGAACTATAACAAACACATCTTCTAAGAAAATTTATTATGAAAATGAGGGTCAAAAAAACATACAGATTACCGGTGATCCATGTAGGAAAACTGTTGTCTAGGGAGTTACCAGTCAGATACCTAGTCAAGTCATTTCACTAAATCAAAGATACTCAAGAGTAGAATACTACTGCAAACATATATGATTCTGCAATCTAGAGAAATAATAGTTTTGAAGAAAATCATACAGGGAAAAAGTAAATGCATATCTTTCTTACATTTTTTCAAGATTCAATTCACTTAGATCTGGTATACCACCATTCAGATTGTTGAAACTGAGATCTCTGTGTAAGTATATGAAAATAGATAGAGAGAATACTTCAGGAAATTTAAATAGAAATCAAAGAAGCTTATCATGTAGAAATATATAAGATACTGCAAACAGATATGGTCTAAAGAGAGAGGACTTACAGATGTCTCAAATTGAACATTTGCGATATATAACCAGGAATACTCCCAGTTATATTACAGCTTCTCAACATCCTGCAACATCCACCAAAGTTTATGAAGGTACCAGTTTTGAAATTAAAGTCTTGTTAGTAGATTTCTACACCCTATAACTTACAACTTATTCAAGCTTGTCAACCTACTCAGATTTGGAAAACGTGAGACCTCTCCACTTAAATCAAAAATTCGTCTGCACACAGATCACATAAAGATATGTTGATTAGTACTTACTGCATGAATAGAAAGAACTGAAGATCCTATGGAGGGAGTATATGTTTAACTTACAGTTCTGTTAAATTTCTCAAGAAGTAAAGACTTTCAGGTATTGGTCCTTCTAGACCACTACCTTGGATCTCTCTGAGGATAGAAGATAGAAATAATGGCAGTAAGCAAAAAAAGAATGATCAAATAACTAATCTAAGCACCGTCTCCAACCCCACACTAAAATTGGTGTTAAGTTGCTCTAACCCAACACTAAATATAGTGTTGGTGATGTGTGTTTAATCTTTAATGTAATTTTTTCATTTCATAAAAGGATTATTTCAATAATAGGATAACTAGTTATACACGAATAATATGTTTTGGTTATAAATTTTTGATAAAAACCTAATAAATATAAGGGTTGTTTCTGTAAAATTAGAAACGTTGGATAAAAAGAATATGTCTAGAATGTTATTTTTAGTGTTCAATATAATGTAATGGGTTGGAGAGGATTTAGTGTTTACACTACTGTTAATAAGTACAGTGTAAGAGATTAGGGATGAGCATAGGCGGGTACCCGCCATCATTTGGCGAGAACCGGAACCGGAACCGGAACCGCTCTAGGCAGTTCTTAAATTTTTGGAACCAGTCCCGGAACTGGCGGTTCCGGTTCCAGGAGCGGGTAATCCGGTTACATTAACTTTGTTAACTTTTGTCGTTAAAACCGCAGCTTAGTTTGATTTAAATCATATCAATTCGGACCAAAGAGGGACAGAATCGAACCAATATATTGTAAACCGGTCTAAGTAACACACACACACACACACACATATATATATATATATATATATATATATATATATATATATATAAACCGGTTTCGGTGGGTACACAGCGGGTAGCGGTTCCGAAAAAATGAGAATTGGAACCGGAACCGCCTAAGGCGGTTCCATAACTTTAGGAACCGGAACCGGAACCGCTTAAGGCAGTTCAAGTTCCAGAACCACCAGTTCCGAGGCAGTTCCGGTTCCAAAAGCGGGTACCCGGTTCCGATGCTCATCCCTATAAGAGATAGTGTTAAGGGTTATTCTAAAGGTCAAAATAGTAATGTGGTGAGTATATCATGTACTTGCTAAAAGATCCTGAAAAATGCATACCAAGTACAAAGTGATACATACTTAATGAAAAAAAAAATCCCTCTTTTATTCATGTAAGGCAACATCTAATTTTGCAAATTCTCAGAGGAAAACATTGCGAAACCTTATCAGTAATTCAAAGATAATTAAAAGTTCAAGAAGCAGTGGGAACTCGGATGAACCTAAAAATAGTGGGAACATAAGATATGATGAGAGTTTAGAAGATGAGGATGTACATAAGGCAAAGACTCAAACTCCTAATTTCCAGACGTACTCTAGAAAAAGATGACCTCCATTTGGGTATTCTCCTTCACCTAACTACTTGTTGCTGATTGAGAATGATGAACCTGAATCATACCAGAGGAGATTAAAAAGTCCATACAACGGAAGAACGCAATGGAAGACAAGTTCACCTCACTTGACAAGAACCAAAATTGGTTCTTCGTCAAGTTACCAACAACGAAGAAAGCCTGGTAGAACAAATGAGTGTTTTGGGTAAAAAAAATGAGACAGATGGTAGGAACAGGTACATGGAAGGATTTATTGTTAAGTGGTTCCAAGGGAGGATCAACTACAATGAGATCTTCTCTCCAATGATGAATATGATGACTATCAGACTTGTAACATCTATATTATAGGCATAAGTCTTTTTATTTTCAAATTAAGGAATTGAAGTTCTCCCGACACCATGATGCGGTAAAGCCTATACCACGGCGCCAACCACGTCATTAAATGGAAATGCGACTAGGTCTTCACCACAGTGCGGTGGCAGCTGAGGCTCAAAACCCTACGCCTCGGGCCTTGGGCCCTATTTAAGGGATGTAACTTCTAGGGTTGCCTCATTTGGTAGTCCCCATTCTCTAAGAATTTCGCTCTTCCAAAACCTAGCCATCATACTTGATTCTTGAGCTCTTGTTCTTGGTGAAGATTGAAGAAAAAGAAACTCAATTTTGGTGCAACGGAGTATTGTTCCAAGCTTGATCTTGATTCTACATCAGATTTATGGTCCTTTATAGATATAAAGTTGTAACCTTGATATTTATTTTTCTAGATCTAGGTTTATGCATCTTTTGGGTGGTTTTGAGTTCCTCTTCTAAATATATTTGTAGTTGAGCAACTCCAGGACCTTTTAAGTAGCCCAAATGATCTCTAGAATGGAGTGTTGAAAGAAAGGTGTGTTTGCATGCTTCATATTAAGGGCAAGCATGTGTCTTGGTTCATTTTAGAATGAGGTTTAGAGTTTGGTTGCATTTGATGTTGGTGATTTTAGTGTCACCATGTCATTTTAAGTAACTGAAACTAACATGTGAGCTAAGGGGCTTCATAATGTTTACTCTAATATATGTATGGAGTTGTGCGGAGTGCACGCATGTATAAGATCGAATTAGAAGCCGGTTTGATGACTAGTCGGGGGTCTGGGGTTTCCAAAGGGGCAGCGCCCCTTTGGCGGGGTCCAGGGACAGCGCCCCTAGTGGGGTCCAAGGGGAAGAGCCCTAATCTTGTTTAATATATAAACAGCTCTTCCTCTACAGAAGAGGGTTACGATCTTAAGCTCTCGTTTTATCACACTTTCACAGAATCCTCTAGCATATTGGCTTATGATTTCTGTGCCTAGAATCGTAAGTGTCCACTTGGATTATCCTAGACTGAATTTTTTGTAACCCAAGCATAGGGTAGAAATATCAGTTCGGAAAGTGATATCACGGTCCAAGTTGGTATCCAGATCTCTACCATAAACCCTACTTTTCCCAACATTTGACACATGAAAATGGATAAAGTTAGAAAATTTGTCCATTAAGACCTTTAGAGCTATCAAATCTGAGCTTTTGAACTCTAGAGATTAAAGGTTAACTACTTAATCCATTATGTTGTTTTGGACGTTCACCATGGCGCGGCAAGTAGGAGATCACGATGTGGGGTTGCGGTTTGGCCGCATTTGTTTTGTTATCTAGTTACCACAGTACAACTATAGGGTTGGCCACAGCGTGGTAAGTCAACCGTTGACTTTTGAGCGGTTAGACTTTCGGGTTTTAGGTCATAGACTAAGATTTGGCCCTTTATATAATGTTTATCTTGTTCGTAGTAGCAGCCTTTACGTTTCTTGTGAGATGTGGTGTTTAGCTGCTTTGACTGTGAGGTGAGTCTTCTTACTATATTATTATTAGACATGAGGTGTCATTTTATGTTTGTTGTTTTTGTGGCCTTATTAGTATGTTTACATGATTGCTGGGCAACGCCCGTTGTTATGTTATGCTAGGCAGGGCCTATTATTCCCATACTCTAGGTGGGGCACATTATTCAGGATGGGGTCCATTATTCAGGGAAGGGCCCATTAATTGTTTTGTATGTGATATCTTGGGGAACTTATTAAACTTTTTTCATACGTTTTAAGTCTTTAATGTTTCAGATGCTTCTAGTAGCAAGGGGAAGTGGCCGGTCGAATAGCATCGTATCTACCGGAGATTCCACACTATCTTTTTTTATGATTTACTCTGATAACTACTGGAACTTGTTACTCATGTTTTGGATATTGTTGTTTTCGGAATGATATCAAATGGTTTTACTTTATTTTAAAAATGAAAAATTTACTCTATATTTTAAGACGTTACAAGGCTGGTATTGGGTATTGCTGATGCAGAAGATCCATCTAAAGACGCTAGATGTGAATACAATCTTTTTACACAGGGACCTAGAAAAAGATGTCTACATGAAAAACTAAGGGGCTTTCCAAAACCTAGCAAGGAAAATCGGGTGTGCAAGGTGAAGAAAATATGTATGCTCTAAAGCAAGCTCCAAGGAAGCGAGTACTTAAATTTTGATAGTTCATACAAACGAGCTGGTACGAGAGATGTGAGATGGATCATTGTTGCTACTTGAAAAACTTTGGCTACTCATACATCATCTTGCAACTATATGTTTATAACATGTTGATAGTTGTATCAGACATATAAGAAGTCAACATGTTGAATAAGCAGTTGTCAAAAGAGTTCGAGATGAAGGATCTAAGGGCTGCTAAGCAGATACTGGGCATAAGAATAGCAAGAAACAAAGTTGCTGGTACTCTAAACTTTCTTATGCAAAGTATATGAGGAAGGTTCTTGAGAAGTTCAACATGGAAGATGCTAAAGCCAATGGTACACTTTTGAAAAGTTAGTTGAGGATCTTAAAGAAACAATCCCCAAAAATGGAAGAAGACGGAGAAGAGATGGCTAGAGTTCCCCATCCCTCAAAATTTGGTAGCTAGATGTACATATGTTGTGCACCAGACCAGATATTGCTCATGTAGTGCGATTTATGTGTACTTCGGGGAAAGATCATTGGAAAAAAAATTGGGTGGGTGTTACGTACACTACTTGAAAGGGACTTCTAAAATTGTCCAATGTTTCAGAAAAAGAGGGGTAGTTTTGGAAGGTTTTGCTCATGTTGATTTAGGGGGCTTTATGGATTAAGGGAAAGACACAACAAGTTAACAAGTTATATGTTCAAAATTTGAGGTACAATAATAAGTTGGATGCCCATGTTAAAGAAGAGTGTTTCTCTTTCTACCGTAGAAGCAAAGTAGATGGTTATTGCAGAACCAAGCAAGCAACTCATATACTTGAAGAACAAAACATTTTCAAACTGGGTATGCATCATAAAGATTATGTATTATATCTTGATAAGTAGAGTGCAGTCCACTTGGCAAAAAAATTTGGTGTTTCACTACAGAACAAAACATTTTCAGATAAGATACCACTTTATCAAAGAATTGATAAGTGATGAGAATCTGCACTTGAAGAATATCCTTGGTACGAAGAATCCAGCAAGTATGTTTACCAAGGTGGTAACTTCAAAGAAGTTGAAATTCTGTATGGCTTCAACCGGTCCTCTAGATACTTGAAGAAAAGACTTGGGAGAGAGAGAGAGAGAGAGAGAGAGAGAGAGAGAGTGTGTGTGTGTGTGTGTGAAGAAGTTGTACATAGTTCTATGGCACAGAAGTACAAGTTGATCGAGCCTCCTAGTAGGAGATTGTTGAGTTGTAGCGTTAGATCAACCCGACATCATGGTTGTGTTTCCTTGGTAGCATGGTTGTGGTGCCAACTAAGGCTACGATGACCAAACAAGACCGCAAAGTCCAAAACTGGTGAAAATCATATTTTCCTAATTAAGTAAAACCATTCCTTTTACAATAGATATGTGTTTGAATATATGCCGAAGCTTCCTATTCTACCTCGAGATTTTTTTGAGCATGCTTCTAGCCATTTATTTTGGGGGCAACTTGTTTTCAAAGTGTATCTTAGAAGTGAAATTATAGTGTCAAGAATATGGAGGCTAGTTGTGGTGCAGGAAACTACTGCAAATAGAATATTGTTGTTGGAATATAGATTCAAATCTATATAGTTTTTTACTTATATCGTGGATTAGGTTCATGTATTGGTTATCAAGGTTGAGATACATATGTTGGGTTGTTATATGCATCATAATTAGTTATTTTGTTGGACAAAATTTTGTTTTATATGTTCTGGAATTATGCATGTACTTTTTACTTTAGAGTTTAATGTTTTGAATTTTGGCGTATGCTATCTTTTTATTTTTGAGGAGTGTAACATGTGCAGTACCTTTTTTATGTTACATGCTCATCTTGCGAAAGAGAGAAAGTATACCTTGTTCATGTAGAGACGTGGACTAGGAAAAAAGCGTCCATCGACAATCACCAAAAAAAGAAACATCATATACATTTTTCAAGAATGGTAATTGAGATGGGACATTGTTTAGCTCAGATAAGACACCTAAAATAGGAGGGTGTAGAGACTTAAAATTGGGGTAGTAGAATAGCAGAGGTCCTTGTTTTCCTCTCTTTTTGATTTTGCAATTTGTATGGTATATACTTGCTTACCCCTGGGTCCACTCCACCTTTATTACATGTATATGTTTTTTATATTTATTGTGTGTATCTACTCTCTATTGTATATAATGTGTAGTTGATATTTTTCATGGATGTATGTTTCCAATATTTGTTTTACTGAACACATGACCTAAAAATGTTTTACCACCTAATAAATGAGAACAAATACTATTATTGCTAATATCCCCTATTAGTCATTGTCTTAAGGGTTATTCATTGCAATGACCAAAATTGCAGAAGTCATATCACGAGATGATAATTTTTTGAAGGAAAAAGAATATCACAAAGTTAGCAATTATTTTGTAAAATGAACTTGGCAAAAATATTTTAACTTGTGAAATTGCTTTGCGGTGAATCGCAACTACTTTTTGTTAATTTGGTGGAAATATATTATACAAAATGGGTGAGTATTTTGTGATAGTTTCCGAAAATGATCATTTTGTGAAACAACACCTCCATTTTGGTTATTTTAGTGAGTATCTATTGTCTTAATCATGGAGGACATGCATGAGTATTTTATTTTCTTTTTTCATTCTATTTTTTTGGAGGGCGTTGAAAACTTGTTAGTTGGAGATATACAAATAGCAATACTGAATAAAAAAACTTACAATTTCTGAAGTTTTGTGCAGTTTCCAAGGTTTGGAATTTTCCCACTGAAGTTGTTGCTACTTATCCGGCTGCACAAAGGTGAGAACTGAGAAGCAGTTATGAGTCTACGAAATGGGCAAGATAAATTTCTAGCTAGTGTACAGCATGAAAATTTATACTATAATGTTTTTTAGGAAGGGTGCATTGTGCATACAGTTCTATCAAATTGGTCAGAGAATTAAGCTCCTCCGGCAATTTACCAGTGAGATTATTAGCACTCAAGACCCTACAATTTAAGAATAAACACGTATCAGTTAGTCAGTAGTTACCATAGCAGCTACAATCAAAAAAGTTTGTAGTAAAGCTACAATACAAAGAAGGTCTTACAGAGATGTTAAATTTTTTAATTTTCCAAGCTCAGCAGGAACAGCTCCAAAGAACATGTTGTTCTCCAGTCCCCTGTTATCCATTTAATTATCCGTTAAACAGAAACAAACATGAAGAATGTAATAACATTACTTATAAAGTATCATCACAAAAATTTGAGAATGTATACAGATATAAAAGTGAGGTTATGTTGCCCAAAAATGTTGGAATACTCCCTGTCAAGCGATTAGCCGTAGCAGATCTGGATTACAGTAACTTTTAATTGTTAGGAAGTTGGAACTCTTATAGATATCAATAAACTTAGAGATCGAAAAATGAGATTCATGTATAATTAACTCACATGAATTTCAGCTTTGTTGATTCCCATTGAGGAGGTATGGTGCCATTTAGGTAATTAAACGATAAATCACTGCAACAAGCAACCCATGTTGTAATGAATCATGATATATTTAAGCATGGTATCTTTTTATACATAAAACTTTGTTTTACATTATCTTGATATTTGGTAAATTGGCTAGGGATGGAGGAAGAACTCCTGCAAGATCCTGCCCCTTCACAGATCTGTTCAAAAGGATAAGTTAGGCCTCTAATTTTTGTTTACACAAATTCCACATTCATACCAGTGAGAGGCAATTATGTTTGGATAAAAGTGGAGTGATCTATAAATGTAACCATAATAGATGATTCGTTTAAAGTAAGCAAAAATGAAACAAAACTGCATATATACATCTCAACAACGTGACAAACATTGGCAGGATACGAGCAATCACAAACAACACTGTTGTTATACTGAGAACTTGGGTCTTGTACATTTGTGTTCCAACTGGGATCTCCATCACATGGGTTCAGGTCAAAATTCCAATCTTCTTTTCCCAATTCTTTAGCTATTTCACGAAGCGCATTCACTGCAAAATAACATCAAATACTTTCGGGTATCTGTTGCTTATATCTTATCCATTTTGAAATAATAGTCAAGGTTCACATATTATCTTATATTTGAGGTGTTATTCACACATAAACAAGGATTAATTCACCTGTTTATTTTGACAGAATGAAGAATCAAACTTAATTAAAAACTTGCCTTCATCTCGAGGAAGAATTTTGGCTTGTGCCTGAATACCAGTTACTAAAAAGAAAAGAATTGTAGATAAGAAGGTGAGAATACATGAAAGTATTGAACTTGGATCGAACATTATCAACATTTAAACTGATACAGTCACACGATTAATTCTTGTAATGTCTGTAAATACTTAAGCGTATTGCAAGTCAACTTTGCCTATGGTCTTCACTGTGATATAAGATCAAACACGTTGCTAGCTTGCAATATTGAATGCACTTTGTCTTTAAAGATAATTACAATCCTCGCACTATTAACTATGAAGAAAGGAGCCATCCAAGACCACAAATGTTGATTTTCAGTATTGCTGGAATTGAAAGTTGTCATGAATCATTGTCGGTTTGTATAGTAATCGGTCTCCAAAATTATAGCACCTCCAAGTTGACTATCTTGATTTAGTTTTAAAAGGTTTTCTTTTGGTATTTATATCACAAAATTTTGTATATCTCATTTTTAAACATCAAAATGTTATATTTATATGAGTATAATATTTAATCTTTACAAATTTTAAAATATCATATTTTCTAAAAAAAATAATAAATAAATCGTTTGTAAACTGCCAATTTGGTCCCTCTTGATTGTAAAAAAAAAAAAAAAAAAAAAAAAAAAAAAAAAAAAAAAAAAAAAACTAGACAGATCCAAAAAAAAATCAACTTGCACTCAAAATAAGATTTTTTTTTTCTTTTTTGGATTTAATACCTCCAAAACATGAAATGAATTTTTTTTATCATTTTTGTTTTTTTTAATATTTAATTTAATACATTAGTATATGAACATGATTTTATCTCTATCATTGGGAAGAAGCCATAGGAAAACCGACTTAGGGTAGTGCATAATCGAATAAATGCAAGTGAATCGATTATTCTAATCCTGAATTCTGGTTATATTTAAGTCTTTAATTAAACATTTTTTAATGATTCTTTACATGCTATATTTCCATGCCAGTGTGAAACATCTCTCGCGTGAGTTTCTTTAAATTCTAGTTTAAAAATATTTTAACAAACCAAAAACAACACCTTTTAAATATAAAGTTCTCAAAACATCTTTAAAAGCTTAGCTTGAGGAATAAACGGTCCCAAAAGTCTTTCAGATGCATTTTCGTGTAAAATTTTAGGAATCATCAACATAATATCAAAGACATACACTACAAGAAGATTGGGCAACAACGGCGACACGTGTCACCGCTAAAGGTTAGGCGTGTCGCCGCTAATACCTTTAGCGGCGACCTGTCGCTGCAAGTGCGTCGCCGGTATTGTTTCGTCGCTAATACGTTTAATGTCGCCGCTAATACTCATAGTCGCCGCTAATACTACGCGTCGTCGCTAATGCTACCCGTCGCCGCTAATACCTTCGTGTCGCCCCAAAAGATGTCGCCGCTAATACTCTTTTGATTTTTTTTTTGTGTTTATTTATTTAACATTAAATTTATAATCAATCCAAATATTAATCCATATAGCATTTGAAAAATCTGATAAGTTTTTATAGAAATATTAATACATATTATACAATCAATCCAAAATATTAATCCATACCACATTAAGTATTCTTCCAAATTACAAAACGTTTCATAAAATCCTAAAATAACTACTCGTCCTCATCATCATCTCCTTCATTATTTGGTGGCGGCAATGAGCGAAACCACTCTTCCAATGCTGCAGAACATGCCGAGTCATGTAGTATTGTTTGCAGCATTTGCAACTATAAAGAAAACAAAATATATTAACAACATATCAGAATAACATTATAATTAATTATACCATTCTACAAAATATCAACATATCAACATATCAAATACACTTAAACATACATCTACTTTTCATTATAGCATTTACTTTCCAAAATATTACCAAACTACAAAATATCAACATATCAAACCATAACCAACATATCATTATACCATTCTACTTTCCATTATAGCATTGTACTTTCCAAAAATTACCAAACTACAAAATATCAACATATCAAACCATAACCAACATATCATTATACCATTCTATTTTCCATTATAGCATTACTTTCCAAAAATTACCAAACTACAAAATATCAACATATCAAATCATAACCAACATATCATTATAGCATTCTACTTTCCATTATAACATTTACTAACAATTACTTGTGATTGTGGTTGTTCTTGTGTCATTGGTTGTTGCTGATCGTACATAGACACAACGGTAGGGGGTTTAGGCCCAATGCCTCTGATATGTCCGCGTCGAACACCCAATATTCTTTCAAAACAATCTTTTATATCAGTTGGTGCTAGACCACTTGCCTCGGAAGTAGCTTGGGTTCGTTGGTTTATCTCTTCGAGTAAAGCATTCTGTATTTTTTAAAAATAATAAAAATCATAAAAATTAGATTACTAAATACCTTTGACGATATAAACACTTATATGAAAAATACAAATTAACCACTTACGTATTGTTGCTCGACTGCAGGACTATAAAATACCCCTTGGAGATTGGAATTAGCCTTATGAAAAGCTTCGATTCGACTGATATCCTATTTAACATTAAAATTTAGATTAGTTATACTTTAGATAAATATTTAAATATATCATAACTTACTTCTTTGAAACATGCATTGTTGTATGAGCTCGACCCCCCTCTATTTACAACTACTTGTTTTGCACGACATTCCGTGTTTGACGCCGAACGCCTTAAAAAATTTGGCGTTTGAAAATGTTCAACTGCCTTCGCCCAGTTTTCATGTGACATTCCGTTAGGGGGGTTGTTTAATGCAGCTTGGATATCTGCAGGCCCCCCGATTTCCTTAAAATAAGAATGAGCTTTACTTTTTCGGCCTCTATAAACTTTTGCAAGACTCGAATCAATGCTCCGCAACAATTGAGCACACTCTGGATCCATGTTAACCTTATCCAAATCAAAATTATTTTGCAAAACACAAAAAATTTAGTTAATTAAATAACAATCACAACTAAACTTAAAATTGTATCCAAGTTACCTTTAGATGTACAACTGTTGTGTTCCTTAAGGCGGGGGAAACATTGTCCCAACCAGATACATTGAAAGGGACATTGTTCCACAAATACCTCCCAATTTCATGTGTGAACCAATTACCACGCTTCCCGACAGGAGAATATGTGATCTCCCTGTCGAAATCCAAATCTACGGGCTTTCCCTTATTTGCCCTTATCAACTTTCCCAACTCGATATTTTTTGACATGCCCCTTCTTTTTTTTGGAAGCTCGGCTGAAAAAATACAATTAAAAATATTAGTCACGATAACTTATTATAAAATAATAAAAATAGTTAATAAATATATCATAATAAAACTCACCATCATGTTCGTGCTGACCACGACCAAAGCCTCCTGGAGGTGGTGGATCCCCGACTCCATCACCTCCAGGTCCAAGCCCCATAACATCGTCCATCATGGCCAAGAGTATCGCCCAAGTAAACCTCATATGCAGCCTGTAAATTACAAGATGTACAATATAGAAATACAATATGAATAAAAGTTAGTTACCCTGCGAAATTGTAAGATATACAATATAGACAAACAACATAAATAAAAGTTAGACAAACAATATGAATTAAACGTACATTTCAAATAAAGTTTCTATTACAAAAAAAAATGATTTTTTAATCAGAATCTTCATCATATACTTCAATGTCTTCTTCATCTGTATCATAATCAGAATCGCCATCATCATAATCAGTCTCTTCATCGGAAACATTATCGATTCTACTCGTTGGCGGAGGTACTTCAGTCTCGTCTTCATCGTCATAATCAACATTGTTTTGAGCTACGTCAACATTGTTTTGAAAGTATTGTGAGAAGTCGATAAAAATTCTAGCTCCAGATGAAGAGTTGTTTTGAACTATGTCAACATTTTCGGCCTCCACATTGTCGACATCTTGGACAGAGTCATTGTAAGCATTTTGGACACGAGGATTGTCAGATGGTAGATCCCAAATATTTCGATGATTAACATGCTCGACGACACAACGAGGGTTGTTGATTTGGTTTCTTCAATGATTAATAGGCTCGCGGATGTAGAACACTTGTTTGGCTTGCGAAGCATATATGAGTTGATCATCTTGGTATGCTTCTTTTTCTGTGTCGATACTGATGAAATTGTCATCAGGAATATCTCCCGTATCGAACCACTTGCACCGAAATATTACAGTCGAATAATCATATGGATATTGCACCTCCATAATCTCTTCTAACTGGCCATAATATTTCTCTCCATTCTCACCAACTGCTAGAACCCCGGAGTTTTGCGTTTTGCGTTGTGCATCACGACTAAGTACCATAAACCTAACACCGTTGACTATGCACGCAGTGTAAGTATAAACATCCATTTATGAACCCATTGAAAGGGCTGACAACTCTTTGTGGAATTCAGGAGAGTTTTCTTTTTCCATCTGATAAACCTATTAAACATATGTTGATATGTTATGTATTCATTATTCATTAAATTTATGAAAGATATCTGTTTGTTAATTATGATTACCTTTTCAAGAAACTAGTTGGGAAATTCGGTCTTTCGTCACTTTCAGGATGTTCAGATTTGAATTTTCTATATCGATGAATATATACATATATATATATATATATATATATATCTACGTATTGTCTGACTTCTTGACAACTATTCTATATAAACCATTCAATATTACGTTTCTGCGTTATATCAAGACGTTTATTTGCGTTGCGCTCATCGGTCGACACTTGGACTCAAACATCCAAAACTTTGTTTTTTCAATGACAACGTCTTCGTTTCTTTCAAGGCGATTGACATCTCGAAGGTACATCGAACAAAATGTCAAAGCTTCTTCAGCAATATAACCTTCAGCGATACAACCTTCCGACCTCGCCTTATTTCTGACATAGTTTTTTAGTTTTTTCATATACCTTTCGAACGGATACATCCATCTCATACATACCGGGCCTCCGGCAATCGCTTCATCAGGTAAATGCAAAACTAAATGAATCATAATGTCGAAAAACGTTGGCGGATAAATCAACTCTAACTTGCACAAGATTCTAATAATGTCTTCTTTTGCTTTCCTCATATCCTCCACCTTTAGTGTTCTGGAGCAAATTTGCTTGAAAAACATACAAAGATCTACAATTGGTGTAGAAGTTTCTTTGTCCAATAACGCTCTAACTCCAATTGGTATCAAACGTTGCATAAGAATGTGATAGTCATGAGATTTCAACCCAATAATGTTAGCATCATTATCTACCACTTTCTTACTAATGTTAGATCCAAACCCATCAGGAAATTTAACATCTCTTATAAATTGACAAAAGATTTTGCGGTCAGGTTTCTTGAATGAGTAGCTTGCATGTGGTCTAGTGAACTTGTTACCCTTTTTTTGCAACCATTGATTACGCCGGATATTCATATTTTTCAAGTCCTCACGTGCATTTGATGTGTCTTTACTCTTATCATTCATCATAGAGGTACCCAAAAGACTCTCACCCACATTTTTCTCGACATGCATCAAATCTATGTTGTGTTTCAGCTACAGAGAAGACCGATACTCGAGCTCGAAAAATATGCTACGTTTCGACCAGTTCAACTCGAATCCTTGCCGATCCATGTTTTCTTTGAGAGTGTTAGGATGTTTACCCGGTTTACGAAGTATTAGACGACCTAGTTGCTCTTGTATGTCTTTATTAGTAAAGTGTCTCGGAGCGGGTCTTATCTTGGTTGCCCATTAAATTTCAAACTCATCCTTAATGGATCATCGGCATCTAAGAACTGACGATGATCGATATAAACGACTTTATTTACTGCACGGTATGAAGGAGTGTCTTCATTGCAAGTCGGGCATGCTCTATACCCTTGTCCGCTCCAGCCCGATAAACTACTACGAGCTGGAAAATCGTTTATTGTCCATAACAACATAGCTTTCATCATGAAGAATGTGTTTGTCGCTGCGTCTTTAATGCGTATGCCTGATTTCCATAAAAACTTAAGCTCTTCCACTAACGGCCTAAGGAAAACATCTATGTCCTTTCCAGGCGCTTTAGGGCTGGGAATCAACAAGGCCAACATGAATGATGCCTTTTTCATACAAAGCCATGGTGGCAGATTGTAAGTGGTGAGTACAACTGGCCACGTACTATGCGGATTACACATGTTACCAAATAGATTAAAGCCATCAGCTGCCAGCCCTAGTCGTACGTTGCGAGGTTCACTCGAGAAGTCAGGTTAATCTACATCAAATTTTTGCCAAGACTCTCCATCAACGGGATGACGCATCACACCATCTTCTGATCTCCCAGTACTATGTCATATCATATTTTTGGAAGTGTACCGTGAACAATACAAACGGCGTAGTCTAGGGGCCAATGGAAAGTACCGTAACACCTTATGAGCCACTTTCTTACCCTTGGTGTTTTTATCAATCCACCGACTCACTTTACAAACGGGACAAACTTGCAATGACTTGTGTTCCTTCCAGAAGAGAAAACAATCGCTTTTGCACACATGAATTGACTCGTACCCCAAACCTAACTTCTGCAGTTTCTTTTTGCTAAATAATATGAACGGGGAACCTTGTTGTCTGGTATAAATGTTGAATGCAGCAACTCAAGGAGTTGATCAAATGAACTATCAGTCCGTTTGTTGTTGACCTTCATATGCATCAGCTTTGCTAAAAAATCAAGGAATGAAAACATACAACCAGGATATAACTTGGTTTCGACTGCCTCTAACAACTCTTCAAAATCATCATCGACACCACTACCCCCTGTATTCGAGGTTCCTTCATTGAGGTTTATATCATTTTCTCTCGACTCCCACATAACATCGTCAATAACATCAGCCATCTCGTTGCTTGGCGATATGGCATCTACAACTGGAGGGATTAAAGGTTCACCTTGATATATCCATGTTTTGTATTATTGACTGAAACCATATATACGAACATGACGTCTCATTGCTTTTGGATTCATGAAGTAACGATTATCACATTTCTCACACGGACATCTGGTTTCACCTTTACAATCTAGGTGTAACATGGATCTCTCGACAAAAGTGTCAAGTCCTAGCTGGAACTCGGGAGATTGACGATGTGGATTAGTTGTCCAGCTTTTATCAATAGACATGATGCAACTGAAACATATTTTAGTGTTTAAGGTTTACTTTACGGGAAACAAAAATCAAGTAGAGTATTCATAAAGTTGACGATTCAAAAAGTATTCCAACACGGGATAACCTAATTAAAGCTAAAGTTGTAATGACCAACATTAAGTCACTAAAATTATGTTGCTATTAAGTTGGTTTTATAATTGATTTAATTTGATTTTGTAAAGGTAACTTAATTTGATTCTAAAGGTAAATTAATTAGATTTAATAATTAATTTAATATTTTCTTTTTTGTTATTAGTTTAATTTATTAAACTAGTTTTATTTTATTTTAATATTAACATTAACTTGATTTTAAAACTACTTTAAGTTGATTTTACAATTAATTTATTATTTTTAATGTTTTTTTTAAATTAATTTAATTTTATTCTATAATTAAATTAAAATTACTAGAAGTACGTTGCTATTAATAGCCTAATTAAAACTAAAGTTGTAATGACCAACATTAAGTCACTAAAAGTATGTTGCTATTAAATTGGTTTTATAATTGATTTAATTTGATTTTATAAAGGTAACTTTATTTGAATCTAAACGTAAATTAATTAGATTTTATAATTAATTTAATATTTTCTTTTTTTTATTAGTTTAATTTATTAAACTAATTTTATTTTATTTTAATATTAACATTAACTTGATTTTAAAACTACTTTAAGTTGATTTTACAACTAATTTATTATTTTTTTAAAGTTTTTTTTAAATTAATTTAATTTTATTCTATAATTAAATTAAAATTACTAGAAGTACGTTGCTATTAATAACCTAATTAAAGCTAAAGTTGTAATGACCAATATTAAGTCACTAAAAGTATGTTGCTATTAAGTTGGTTTTATAATTGATTTAATTTGATTTTATAAAGGTAACTTAATTTGATTCTAAAGGTAAATTAATTATATGTAATAATTAATTTAATATTTTCTTTTTTGTTATTAGTTTAATTTATTAAACTAATTTTATTTTATTTTAATATTAACATTAACTTGATTTTAAAACTACTTTAAGTTGATTTTACAATTAATTTATTATTTTTTTAATGTTTTTTTTAGATTAATTTAATTTTATTCTATAATTAATTTAAAATTACTAGAAGTACGTTGTTATTAATAACCTAATTAAAGCTAAAGTTGTAATGACCAACATTAAGTCACTAAAAGTATGTTGCTATTAAGTTGGTTTTATAATTAATATAATTTGATTTTATAAAGGTAACTTAATTTTATTCTAAAGGTAAATTAATTAGATTTTATAATTAATTTAATATTTTCTTTTTTGTTATTAGTTTAATTTATTAAACTAACTTTATTTTACTTTAATTTTAACATTAACTTGATTTTAAAACTACTTTAAGTTGATTTTACAACTAATTTATTATTATTCTAATGTTTTTTTTAAATTAATTTAATTTTATTCTATAATTAAATTAAAATTACTAAAAGTACGTTGCTATTAATAACCTAATTAAAGTTAAAGTTGTAATGACCAACATTAAGTCACTAAAAGTATGTTGCTATTAAGTTGGCCAAACATTAAGTCACTAACATAATTAAGCACTTTGAAACCATATACAATACATTACTAGAAGTAAATTGCTATTAATAACCTAATTAAGCCAAATGTATACATCCAATTTGCATATTCCAATTTCATACAATTAAGCCAAATGTATACATCCAATTTCATACAATTTGCATCTTCCAATTTAATCCAATTTGCATATTCCGATTTCATCCAATTTCATACAATTAAGTCAAATGTATACATCCAATTTGCATGTTCCAATTGCATTCAATTTCATACAAATATATACATATAAATTTCATTTTAAGGCAATGTGGTATAAACATATATTACAATCCAACAAATGTATATATTCATGTCAAATTTTATTTTTAAGCCAATGTAATCTAAACATAAATTTCAAAGCATACACAAAATGCATAATAAAATTCCCACAAATCTGAAAAAACACACAATCCAACAAAATGCATAACCACTTCATATCTCAAAATACAAACATCATCACTCAACAAAATTGAAAAATACTCACAATTTATCATCTAAATTAACACCAAAACAGAAAAATCATAAAAAAGAGGAGGAATTCGACCTTGATTAGGGCAATTTTGGAATTTGGCTAAATGTCGCCGGTTTTTGGGGCTGTGGCGATATTGTGGCTGTCTTGGGGGAAGGATGGGCTAGCACCGGTCGAACAAGCAATTCCTAGTCCACCAAGATCGAAAAAATTCACGATATTGAAGAAACAAAGAGAGAAAAACGAGAGAAAGGTAAGAAAAAATTGGCAGAAAGGTAATCTGTGAAGGATATCTGCGTTTAGCATTAGCGGCGACGGGTAATAGCGGCGACGCTAGGGCAATAGCGGCGACACAGGGGCATTAGCGGCGACAAGTGGAGGGAAAAGTTAACGTGCCTTTCCGCTTTCCTCAACAGCCGTTAGATTGAAAACAAATCAGACGGATGGGGTGAGAATGACGCGGATCGCTAAAACAAAGCATTAGCGGCGACGCCTTTAGCGGCGACACCTAGCAATAGCGGTGACATGTAACGCGTCATTTACATGTCGCCACTATTGTTAGGTGTCGCCGCTAATGATTTGTTTTCTTGTAGTGATAAGATATGTATCAGCATCCCAAGTTGATGTCTTCTAAATGCCCAAAAGTCTACTTCTTTATAACTACTTCCTCTAACTTGAGTATATATCAAAATAGAATGCAGATAAGATTTGCTAAGCATCGTGACATTAACCAAGGCTAACATATTTAGGGTAGAGGTTGAGTGCAATCAATCAATCCCAAGGTTAAACCCCCAAAACAACTTTAAAACATTCGGTTGATACTTGTTTCAAAATAACAACGGTACTATAAACTTCTTAAAAAGCAATTCGCAAATATAAAAACATACTTTATGATTTTTAGAAATCAACTATCAAATACATATAAGTATAATATAAATTATGGACATCATAATAAAAGAATAAATGCAATGCATATGCAACTACACACATCTAATGTCTATACCATAGTCTATTCTCACCTTTCAACTTTGCATTGTAACGTCCCAAAATATAGAGTAAATTTTTTCATTTAAAAAAAAGATAAAACCATTAATTTCCATTGCATCAAAAGATAATCATAGTATATAAAACGTAGTCTCAACAAACATCAGAGTAAAACATCAAATAGATAGTGCAGAATCTCCGGTGGATGCTATGCATTCAGGCTAGACTTTTCCCATTGCTACCAGAAGTATTTTGAAACATTATACTTAAAACCATAAGTAGAAAGCTTAGTGAGTTTCCTCAAGACATCACATACCATAACAGACCTAGCCTAACAAACATATAAAAGGGCCTCGCCTAAAATAACATATAAACGGGCCTCGGCCACAGGTCTCACCCAATAAAGATAATAGCGGGCCTTACCCAACATACATAAAAACAACCATGCAAGAGTCACAAAGACAATAAACATCTAGAAACTTACATAGTATAGTGAGAAAACTCACTTCATAGTCAAAGCAGACAAACACCATAGCTCGTAGGAAAAGTATATGCTGGTACTACAAAACACCTGAACATTAAATGAAAGGTCAAATCTTAGCCCATGACCTAAAACCCTAAAGTTTGAACCAAGGACAAACTTAGTCAAAAATTCAACAAGTCAACAACATGGTCAAATAGGCGCCCCACACCTTATAAGGACACCTCGCACCCACTAAATGACATAACAGTCTGCTTTCCCAACATAAACATGTGCACTACAGATAAATTAGAAAGGCATGTCGCGCGTGGGAAAGATGCAAGCTCATGCCTTATTCTTAAGGAAAAATGACTTATTCCATTAAGTCAATCCCCCAAACTTCTAGATTTAGTCCTTAGTAGTGTATTAATGGATAAAGTTTCTAACTTTATCCATTAAGACACTCCAATCCAACAAGATCGAAATTTAAAACATCAAAAAGACCTAAAATGCAAACACAACTTGCATGGCTCAAAGAACATGCACAAGATACCAACTTTCCAAGTCCAAATGCTCCATAAAACAATCCTAAGTGTTGAAAAGGAGTTGGATTGATCTCAAGTTCAAGCTCACCACCAAAATGGGACCAAAGTGCATTAAATGGACAACAAGCATGATCAAGCAAATAAAAAAGGAAATATTAAGCTTTACACTCACAAAGGTCCAAGAAAGGTGCAAACTTGTTGGATCTACACTTGCTCCTCAATTCAATGCTCTAAGTGAAACTAATCTCAAAATAGAAGGAAATGGGCTAGGGTTTCTAGAAACACTCTCTAGGGAGATGGAGGCCACAAATGATCCAACCTTAGAGGCTTTAGTTTATTTAGATAACCCCAAAAACCTTATAAATCATTCAACCCATGGGCTGGGGTGCGTCGCGCCCTATAATTAGGGGTGCCCCGCGTCCATTACGATTAATTCCAACTTTTCAGACTTCAGCAAATTATTCAAATTAAAATCAGATTAAATTACATACCAGGAAACGGATGATATAATTCTCCCCTCCTTGAATCAGATTTTGTCCTCGAAATCCGATGCGCCAAATAGCTCAGGATGGTGTTTGCGCATCTCTTCCCCAGGTTCCTTTGTCCATTTTGAACCCTTCTAGCGTCGCTACTGCACACTCACCAAGTTCACTACCTTGTTGCGTAAGCCCTTTGTCTTCCTATCCAAGATCACAGTTGGTCTTTCTATATAATTCAGATGCTCGTCCACCTGAATGTCGTCCAAAGGTACCACAACTGACTCATCGTCTAAACACTTCCAAAGCTGAAAAACGTAAAAAGTGTCATGGATCTGGCTGAGCTCCTCGGGCAGATCCAATCGGTAGTCAACCTTGCCCACCCGAGCAATCAATCAGAAAGGTCCAACAAGTCGGGGACCCAACTTGCCCCGCTTCTGAAACATTATGACACTCTTCCAAGGTGGCACTTCAGCAACACGAGATCCCCAACCTGAAACTCTGAATTGGATTTGCGCCGACCTGCATAGCTCTTATGTCGACTTTGCATGGTCTGAAGTCTCCTGTGCACTTGTTGAATCAATTTCATAGTCTTGAGTACTATCTTTATGCTCTTCATGACTCTTTACCGATATCACCCTAATATATCGTGGTCCGATACTTTCTCCCGTAAAGCAACTCAAAAGAAGGCATATCAATATTGGCATGATAAATGTTGTAGGAGAACTTGGCTAGAAGAATATACGAATCCCAACTCCTACCAAAATCAAGCAAACAAGCACTTAACATAGCCTCTAAGGTCTAGATAGTCTTCTCTCTCTGAATGTCAATCTGCGGATGATAGGCAGTGCAGAAATGCAACTGAGTACCCAACTCATCATGAAATCTCTTCCAAAACCTAGAAGTAAAATGAACGTCCCAATCTGTAACTACAAAGATCGACATCTTGAAGAGTAACCACCTCTCGAATGTAGATGTCGACTAATTTCTCAGCTGAAGAACTCTCTTGGATAATGATGAAGTGTGTACTCTTGGTTAACCGATCCACAATAACCTAAATCGTATCGAACCCTCTCGTAGTCTTTGGTATTTTGGTGATGAGATGCATGTTGATCTGCTCCCATTTCCATAATGAGATATCCAATGGTTGTAACTTTTTTGTGAGGTCGTTGATGTTCGACCTTGACTTTTCGATAAAGTCAGGCTCCACATACGAATCTATATCCATCTTCATACAAGGCCACCAATAGTTGTGTATCGAGTCTTGGTACATCTTTGTCACACCAAGATGAATCGAAAATTTGTATTTGTGAGCCTCCTCTATCAATACCATTTGGGGCCCACCCAAATACGAAACCCAAGCCCTACCATGAATAATCCCCAACTGTCGATGTCAAATACGAAAATCTATCGTGCGATCCTCTCTCACACTTGCGATTCTCCTCCTTGACCGCATAAGTCTGAGCCCCTTGATGAGATCCAAAAGTGGAGAAAGAACTGTCAAAGCCAAAAATACATTCCGAGTAGTTGCACTAATCATCCTCTGACTCAAAGTGTCGGCCACCATATTAGCCTTGCATGGGCGGTAAATAACCTCATAGTCATAATCCTTGAGAATATCTACCAATGACGCTGCCTCGTATTAAGGTTATGCTGATCCATAGATAATGCAAACTCTTATGATCCGTAAAAATAGTGCACTGAACTCCATATAAGTAATGACGGCAAATGTCGAGGTAAAAAACAACCGCTGTAACACTCCGATAATAATAATAATAATAATAATAATAATAATAATAAATAAATAAATAAATAAAAATGAATAAATCAATAATATTTAGCGGAGAGTTGGTTTCGGGGGTCAAAGTGTAATTTCAGGATGTATTTGGTAAGTATTGGACTTAAAATGAAAGAATTTATGGAAGCAGGGGCTGAATGGTAACATATGAACTTCATTTGAAAACAATTTGTAGAGGATGGGCTGTTTGGTAACTGTTGGACCTAATATGAGAGGAATTGTGGGATCTAGGGTTTAAACGGTAAATAATGGGGTGAATTCGAAATGATTTTTAGAAGGGAGGGATTGTTGTTGTTATTATGGAATAAAGTTTATAAGGGTGTAGGGTAGAAAAACGCTTCATAATCCTACCCTAGAAGTGGAATACATCCGCCACCTTCCCACCTTCTTCACTTCTGGTAGCCGCCACCACCATTGGAACCCTCCTCAGCCACCGTTTGCGTCACAAACTCCGATAGCCCGTTCCAGCTGTTGCCTCGTTGACAAACGCCACTATTCTGCCACCTCTCTGTCGTTCTCCTATTCTTCTTCTTCTACTTTTCTATTATCGTTCACAGCCGCAATCGGCTGTTATCGGTGCCATTTCAATCACCATTGCTACGCTTGCTGCCGTCGGAGACGAGAGCCACAGACCAGACTCGACGTCGTAGTCGTGGAGGATTGGGTGAACAAGGCTTGCGGGTGCCGCTGCTCTCCGACCATCTTTCACAGCGGAGCTCGACCGCCGCCTCCATGCTACTGCCTAACCCCCGGTGCTCCTCTCGCTGGTGAACTCGAAGTTGAAGTCGAAGATGCAATGTCAGGCAGTCGGAAGAGCGACCGTGGTGTCGTTGCTGTTGTGAAACGCCGTCAACCGCCGCCTACCGCCATAAGAATTCTTATGGGTGTGTGTTTTCCTGGTTCAGCTCATGTGTTTGCGTGTTTTGGTGTTGCTATACTAGTATGGGTGTTCCCTTTGGCCGGAAACCATGGGAAAAACAACCACGACCGCCAACCATGGTGGCTGCCACCATCTACCACCACCGGACACCACAAGGGTGGTTGTGTGTGTGTTTATTTAGTGTGTGTGTGTGTGTGTTTTAATTAGGAATTTCATTGTAAATTTTGTAACCATTTCGGAATAATGAAAAAAAACTCCTAACCACCACCTTGACGTGGTGGCTGCCGCCACCAGTCGCTATTTTGGGTGGCGGTGTGCCTTGTTTGTGTTTGGACTCGTTTGGGGATGCTTGGACAAAGTGGGCCCAATGAAATCCTAATGGACCCAATGTAACCCTAGTGGGCCCAATGAAACCCTAATTGACCTAAAAGCCTAACCATTTGATTAATGAGCTAGTATTTGAGTTGGAAACTCTAATTAGGGTTTGGACAACCCTAATGCCTTGAAACCCTACTTTTGGGATTCATCAGGACCGCACGAGAATTAATTATTAAACCTAAAATAATAATTAATAATCATTGACAAATTAACCTAAGGCAATATTGCACTTAATGGGTTAAGTAAGAAACACTTAACCCTAATCGTCATTTCATATGGGAACCCTAATTTCACCTAGGCCTTGAGTTGGGCCTTTCTATTGGGCTTTGGTGATTGGACTATTAATGGGCTTTCCACGAATAAGTAAATGGACTAAATAATTTTATGGGTTTTAGGATAAGGCCCATGTGAGAGTCTTGGGCCTACTTTGGAAAATTAGGCCATATGTTGGGTTTTGGCCCATTACTTGACTATTGGGCCTTTGGAGTGTGAGTTGGGCATTGGGCTTGGAACGCACTTATTAATTAGCTATTGTTTGATGTTGGCAGTTTGGGAATATATCAACCAGCAGCTGGAGTTTCATCCGCGGGACTTCAGCAGTACCAGGTGAGTTATCATCACTATACTCAAGGTTCTAAGGCACCAAAGTCGGCCCTTTTGGATTGCTATCCTGATATGTTGTATGCTCGAGTATTGTATGATCCGTTAGATCAGTATCCTGGTAGATGAGATGTTATATGTTGTTATGATCTGTTAGATCAATATCCTGGTAGATAGGATGTTATATGTTGTTATGATCCGTTAGATCGGTATCATGGTGGATAGGATGTGCTATGTTGTTATGATCTGTTAGATCGGTTTGTCTGTCTATAGATTGTTATGCGATTAGCTGATATATGTGCACATGTTTGATTAGTGGTTGAGGCTTATCTGCTTTGTGCGAGAGCCAATAGACCTGAGCATTCCAACCCGATGGTTGTGGGTCGAGGGTATTCCATCCCAAGGATGACTGGACCTGTTATATATATATATATATATATATATATATATATATATATATATATATATATATATATATTGGCATTCCAACCTGGGGTATTCCATCCGGATGGATGACTGGACCCGGAGGTTGATTGGGCCTGTGGTATTCCAACCCGATGGTTGATTGGACCCGACATATTTGTCATTGTATATGGTGAGACTGGGCTGCTTCGTGGGACAGTCAACAGGCCTGGGGTATTCCATCCCGATGGATGATTGGACCTATATTATGTTGGCATTCCAACCCGATGGTTGAGGGCCTGGGCTATTCCAACCCGATGGTTGATTGGACCCATAGTATGTTATTTATGATTATATGTGTATTATTGTGTGTATGAGTATTTTGGGGGAACCCACTAAGCGTTGTGCTTACGGTTTTAGTTTATTGTTTTAGGTGCTTCAGATGACTCAGCAAGGTGAAGGCGTAACCGTACACATCCTCGTGTTTTGGACTTATGATTTCTGGGATACTCTGATATTAAACTATTTTGAAAACATTTTGTAATAACTAATGGCTTTTGGGTGTTTGAAAAAGTTTTAAATCGGCTTGAATTTTTGGGATGTTACAACCACCCCAGGTCCAAATCATGAGTAGGATAATTTGCCTCATGAGGCTTCTGCTGCCCTGAAGCATACGTAATCACATGATCCCCCTTCATAAGCACAACACCCAAACCCAAAATCGATGCATTACAATAAACTACAAAAATCCTCAACACCCTCGAGAAATTAAGGTCAAAATCAGTGACTCACATAATTTTTGCCTTGATACCTCAAACATTGTTTGTTGCTCAGGCCTTCGCTTAAAAGTAACGTTTTTATTCTACAAACAGCTCAGATGAACATCAATCTTGGTGTAACGCCTTGCTCTGAATCGTTTCCTAATGCATGGTTGTGATCCGCATATCGGGTGTCATAAGGCTTAGGGCCTTTGGGTGTGGATAATGTAATTTAGGTGATCTGGGAGTTCGGTTTATGTTTTGGAGCCAAAGGGTATATCGGTAAAGTGTCAGCTCGGGCTTTTATGAATATTGGATTTTTTTTCGAGAACTTTTAAGGCATGGATGACTTGATAGCAGCGTAGAGCTTCTCGTTACCTTTTCTTTGAATATAAGGATCGTCGGAATCAGACTTATAATGGAGAAGATATGGCTTTCAGAAGTTTAGTGGTTATAGGATTAAACCTAGTACGTGGGACGTACATAAGTGTATGCTAGGCGTACTAGTGTTAAGTACAGTGTGCAAGGAATACGTAGGTGTACGTGGGGCATACTAAGCAGATGCATCATGGGTGCTCTTTGGAGTACGTTGGTGTGACAACCTGAAACTTTTTCCGTTATCCTTACCCAGTTTCCGTTAATAAAACTTGGGTTTTTATTGAATTTTGTCAAATTTCTTAGTTTGGGAACGTTTTAAATAAATCAATTCGGATTTATTTCCATTCACGTTAGTATTATTTTTGGTCTAACGGGATATTCTGAGCTTAGTACAATCAAAGTTTGGGTCCAAGAATGAGTTTTTCCAAGTCAAAGAGTAGTATCCGAGCCAAATACCCCTTCGAGAGGAGTTTACGGCCGTAAACCCCCCACCCCACCCTTTGGCCGTAAACTCACCCCTATATAAGGGATGAGTGGCCTTCATTTCACACTTTACACATCTCAGGAGCTTTCTCTCTCTCTCTCTCTCTCTCTCTCTCTTTCTCTCTACAATTTTCGAAATTGCTCAAGGACCCTCAAGAATGTAAGTGATTCTTCACTTTGATTGTGTTTCTATCTCACTTCTAGTGGTAAATCCATGTTTCTATCTCATGAATCTCATCTTTATCTAGATTTTCTCTCTCACTAAGAACGCACACTAGTTCTTGGTAGTTAAAAACCTCATTCCAAGCTTCTTAACAGTAAGTAACTACCATCTGTACTTGATATCTACTAGAAACCATCGATTTTCGCCTAAAAATCGACCTGAAACGCATGAACATAGAGGGTTTACGACCGTACTCCCTTCAATGGCCATAAACTCCATTTTTTTGTCGATTATTAGCCTTTAAACTCTTTCTCGAACTGGGCACGAGGCTTAGGACACTTCCAAAAGGCGAGAAAGGACCTTGAAACACCGAAAATCGCACCTTTCACCAAGTGTTTACGACCGTAAACCCATGGACCGCAAACACTTGGCCGTAAACATATGGGCCATAAACCCTGTTGGGCCGTAAACCCTTGACCGTATACTCCTTTTACGACCGCAAACTCCCCATTTTCAAATCACATGCGATTCTAACACTTAGTTTCAAGTGTTTCCTGGTCCCTAGGGTGATTTCCTTCCATAACAACTAGTGTTATGCCCTCACCTAATGCATATATGTACTTTTACATGCTAAATAGGATCCGTTTGTGCCCGAGGCTTTATTTGACACTCAACAATTCCTAACAACTTACACTCGAATCCCACGTCAAACAGTGAGTTCATACCCCTACGCTTTTCCGAGTTTTTCATGTTTTCAGGGGGGAATACAACAAAAAGTACAAGGAAGCTTGTGCTCAAAGTATATTATTTTGCATAAAATAATTGTATGTTCAGTATGCTTTTAACACAGAAAACAATTTTACCAAACGATTAAGAAATCAACACGTAGAAATACTTTTCAAAACTAAAGCAATGAGCTTGTGAATCTTGTCATAAAATGTGATATTTTATAAAGGATTCATACACATCATAAACAGGATTTTCGGTATTATTACAAGAAAATTTTTAGTCTAAAGTTGGAGATACGTCCTTGGTAACACTCCCACCGAATTCGAGAGTGTAGGACTAGCACTTGTAACCAGAATCTCTTGTAGGGAGAGCGTGACTGTTGTGTATAGATCTATACGGGACTAACTATCCCGCACCTCGCTGCTAGCTACAATGGGGCCGTCAGTTCTACGGATGACAAAGTCATAAAAAGATACTGGCCCTGTTACGTGCCATATCAAGTCTAAGTACGGTTATGACACTCGCAACCTAGATAACAGAATTTACTTTTGTAATAATGAAACAAGTGAGCTAACGTCAAAGTAATAACTGATTCGATTACTAGAGGATATTGTTAATACCCTTAGGATTTAGTTCACCACTTATTTATTAGTTTTATTTCTGAATTAAGGGTAATACACCTCACAAAGAGCAAACAGGGTTTTTCAAGGAAACTACATCTAACGATACAAGTATGGTAGATACTTGTACACCTCAGACAAGAACAAATAACCAACTGTTAACTTTTAGGGAAAATATAGGATTTTCCTGGGATAACTCAACCTTACATAAATAGGCTACTTAACAAATAACTAATGGATAATCAAACATATTTCATAAGAAAATATAGGATTTTCTTGGGAAACACTTTTCAAAGGATCAAAGAAACATTTCTTTCACCAGAACTAAATACTTATGAACTCACCAGCTTTATGTTGATATTTTAAAACTACTTGTATTCTCAGGGCAACCTTAGACAGGTACTCTTGCCAACTTTTGGAGAAGACGGAGCATCTTGGAGTCTCATCTTTATCTTTTACTTTTGTTATATACTGATATGAACAAACTGTGTTTTCAAAAAGATGTAAATATTCATATTATAATGTAACGGTTGTGTTTACTTTGATTGCTATGATACGATTGTTGTGATACTACGCATGACGTCACCCGCCCCCGGACGTTTCTGCCGTTCGTTCCGACGGTTCGGGGGTGTGACAGATTGGTATCAGAGCTATTGTTTATAGTGAACTAAGTATACCGAAACTTACATGGTATACAACTATAAACACTAAGGGGCCGAAGTGCTCTGAACTAAAAGTATACTTTTAAAATACAAGTATTTTTTGCAAAAACTATACAAGTATACCTACATACCAGAAACAATATCTGATGGGTTTTGGTCATAAGGCATCCTATGTGCTCATACAAACCCTAATGCTTGGATCTAGGTTTCTCTATTGTACATGCTTTGAATCCAAGACTATAAACCCTAATTCTAGCATATGGAAATCAATATTAACATATAATTAGGTTTATGATATTACCTTGATTGTTATGTAGCAATAACAATCCCAATTCCTCCTTGAATTGACTTTGGAAGGCTTAGAGTCACAAGTGTCACTCCTCTAATGGTTCACAAACACCATAAGCAAGAGGATGAAGAGGAGAGAGAATGGAGGCTGCCCAAAACGTGTGAAAACCCTAGAAGGTTGCCTTTTTTCACGTTTTTGAGGCATAAGGGGTCTTTATATAGTGAGGCTATTAGGGGTATCTAACAAGGAAACCCTAATTTGGTTGCTTAAGCCCTAAGCAACCCATTGAGCCCTTTTCTTCAAGCCTTGGACGATTTCATATGGGCTTCCCCCATAGAATTCGTCCACCTTATAATAAAAGGCAATCCATGGCCCTAATTGCAATTATCTTATAATTACAATTCAATCCCTTAAGTTTAATTAATCTCTTTTAGTCACAAAACTAATTACCAATTAATTATTGACTAATATTAATTAAACAATATGATTTCTCCTTTAATATATTATTCTCATAATATATTAATAATTCATATTTAATCCTTTCTCTCCATAATTCATCCTATCAAGTTGCTTTGGTGAAGGCAACCCAAAAGGACCATGCACCATCGGGTCAAGTACATACCAAAATAGTTATGGACTTAGACACTAATCCAACAGTCTCCCACTTGGATAAGTCTAATAACTATTATGCGTGTGACTTCGGATCCTGATCTGCAATCATAGCTTTCCAAAGCCGCTGTCAACTCTGATCATATCAGATATGTGTGTCCTTAGATAAGGGATCATATATTCCTCCATTCTAGATATCATATGAGATATGATTTCAAATCATTCTCTTTGTACTACTTCTCGATTTCTGATTTATAACAACAGACTAATTGAACAAATCAAATTAGCCCTAGCCCGGCCGAGCATTTACGTTTGTCATCACTAAACCATCGAGGGGCCCAAAGATATCGCCTTTATCCTACTTTGAATAAAAGGAATGGATAAACTTTGATATAATGCTCGCTTGCACTCACGCACCAAATCACACACAACAATATGTTTTATAACACCAAGTTACTAGTGCGTTTACATATTATCAATGTGCAACCGATTTGCAAGATACAACTCACACATCTCGGTTTCAAGAATATACGATGTTATCGTCTCACCAATCACTCGTGATACAATTCATGGAGTGATCCAAGTGAGCATGGGTTTAATCTAATGCTCAAATCATATTCATAAGCACTCATGAACGTTGCAGCAAACATTTGCTTATGTCTAATGCTCTTTAGACAATCCACACACCAATTCACGACAGTCTTCATTCATATCTACTTCCAACATATGAACAACTGTGGCCCGTTCGAATAATTCGATTATTCTTAATAAACTCAATTATTCTGGAAGTCAAAACATGCAAATGTGAAACACAAGAATAATACTAATCCCATATGGCCTCAAACCTTTGAGTATAAATAAAACGCCTTTTATTTATCACCATATTGATTACTCATTATTTGTTGTTTCGAGTAATCAACTTCTTACTTGAATTCCAACACTTGTCCCATGCTCCTAGCATGCACACAATGTTTACCTAGGGTTCTTACTTTGTGAAATAAATCTCATTGAATACATTTCCAATCCTTCTCATTTCACAACTCCAAATCCGTTTTTCATAAGTCAAAGAATATCAAATTCTTGCTACTTATAGAATATGCTAGATTCTAACATTCTATGCAACTATCCTTTCGTAATGTCACTGCACCAAAGTCACAAAGACTATTGCCAATGATATTACAAAGTCCTCTATCGGAGATTGTTACAAGACAATTCCATAAACGTGATGTCTCTCACTCAAAGTACATTCTTTGAACATCCTTTTGCATAGAAGTTTCTAATCTAGTCATAGATTTCTCAATATTAAATTCCCAATATGGACACACTTCCATATGTTCCATATGACAACTCATTCTTAATAGAATCTTATCTATTCATAATGATGTCAATACGGTCCATCCAATATGGAAACATTTCCATATTTTCTAATACTATACTTCCAACTACTCACAAGCGACCAATCCTCATCGAACTTTGGGTTGTCCTTTGATAGTTGTTTAATTGTTTTAGTCAAAACCAATTCTAGTCCCTTTTCCCTCTAAATGCGCTCGACATTTGGAAAATTTTAGAATGCTCAAACATTAAAGCATTTGCAATCGATCCTATACCCGAAGCGTATAGGACACGACGCATAATGTTTTATTTGCTATGTTCTCAAAATTCGAATTGTGAAGAGGGATGCCGTAATCATAATCGAAATTTTAAGAACACACTATGTACCTTTGACTAAATTTTATTAACATTCCACAACCTAAGCCTTTAGATTTGAAATGAAGCATAATATTCTCTCCCTTAATTATAGCAAAACAATTCATCAACTATTGCGACTTTGCAAAGTATGACTCTTGTTTTCTATAATTAATATTGCTAACCTTGCAATACTTTCCTTAATAATCATGCAATCATAATTTTTATGATCCCACTATCTTGATGATTATTATAAAACATAACACTTATGCTCCCACTAGCTTCGACATGTATTCTTAAACCTCTTAACTTCGAGAACGACAATACCTATTGAATTTCTTAAGTCCATGTTTCTAATACATAGTGCTTTGATAATCTTTTATCAAGGCTTCTTGAACTTATACACCTTTGCCTTCGATAGTTCATATGTGTGTCTAAACAATTAAGACTAATTGCCAAACCTCACAATTCAAATTATGGAAAGGGATACCGTAACCATAATTGAATTCGAGTATGCAATTTTACAATCACTATCTTCTTAAAATCTTTCTTAGTGAAAGCATTTCCTCACAATCATTTTCATGAAGGAGGAAATCTTATGACACTTAGATTTAAAGCGGTGTATTTGTTCCTATCCATGTGAATTTGTTAAAACCAAGGTTTACGACAAATTCAAACTCATATGGTCCGAACTTCCTTAATCTTGATTTCTTGCCTTATGGTAGCACAGCTGCCCACCATGTCTTCCAAGGAGTTAAGCAGCTCACCCTTTCCTATCAATGTACCTTTCATTGATTAAGGTGCTTTGCCTTTTATGCGTTCAAAATGAGAACTCATAGAACTCTCATGCATAATTAACTCGATTGGATTGGCACAGAAACAAAATAATGTCATTACGATAGGTTGTAAACCTCAACTCGTGTGCTAGTGATGATCGATAAGGTTTATTTGATTTGTTCTTGAAACCTTTCAAGACCATTAAGACTCCCACTGACTCCTTGACATATAAGATTCTCTTGTCAAAACATTTTTTTGACAAACAAATATTCAAGAGTTAGTGTAGCTTTTATCAAAACTCTTCATAAATTGGTCCTAATTGGTCTTTGTCTTATCTAAGACATCACAACTTACCACATTTAATGAATGTTTTAAACCTTCTTAATACTTTTCACTCATTGTCACAATCTTAACTCTAAGACTTGTTTTTGGAACGAAGTACGATAGACTTCTTGATTTGACCATTTCTTCAATCCTTGATTCCTCTTCTTAAACATATAATTGTACTAAGACTTACTTAGAGGATCAATTGAGACATGGTTCTTAATCATTAAGACCTATCATAAAGCATAAAAGGTACTCTCCCTTCTTCTTAGAATGGAGAAACTTTTATCTTTCTGCCTACTTGATTCTTCTTATTCGTTCTGCTATTGATTTAAACATTTTCAATCAATTCAGAATTACACTTAATCTTATAAGCATAATCATATTTACTAAACCTTTAGTAAATCATGACGAATGTCTTTGTTACTCTTATGGTGGACTTGATCAATACGCAACTTTGGGTATTCGATCTCCAAGTCCTTCACTTGACACTTTGTCAATGAATTAGTCTAATTTCCAAATATGAAGTTTCTCATTCATCGTGCAACCAAGATGCATGATTCCAAGTTTCTGTCCAATTGAAACTTGGGCGATGAGAAACTCTCCCTATTTGGTAAATTCTCGACTTTCCATAATATAATAAGAACCAAATCCATTATTGCTAATAATAGAAACATTTTAACATCAATTTTTCATACACGCCATTGTAAGGATAAATAAATAAAATTTAAAATCAAAATTTATTTTATTGCGGAAAAATTTGTCCTTACAATGCAATTCATTGAAAAACTCATGCTAATACATCTTTCTTAGCAATCCAATTGTAACTCTAAGTAGTAGCTCAAGAATCTAATCTTCGAGAAACGCGATCGAAATCCATTCCTTCACGGTTAGATTCTGCTCACTTCTTCCCTTAAGCTTCCTTTCTTTTCTTCGATTCATCAATTGTAATCTTATCACATTATGTATTCAGAATCTAGAATGAAGCTTAAAAGAGTTAGTCAATGGATTTTACCTAAATTAGAGCCATACATTTCGACTCTCCCATCTCTTAGATCTCTTAGGTAAATGGGGCAGCTTTGTCTCCAATGCCCCTTCTCTTGGCAATAAAAGCAAATCCACTCTTTTGGAACAGGACATGGAACTACTTCAGACATCGCCTTTCTCTTATGATCAAACTTTTCGATCATAGCATGTCTTTCGTTGCCATTGTCTATATCCATAGAGGTCTCGAAGGCAGATTCACCAATCAACTTTGCTTTTCTATTGCGCCAAATCATTGCTGATTCAGCAGCAATAAGCATATAGGTGAGATCTATAAGGGTCACGTCGTAGTTCATCATATAGTACTCTCTTACGAACTCACTATATGAGTTGGGAAGTGACTGAAGAACCCAATCAACAGCCATTTCCTCACAGACAACGGATCCCAACATTCTTAACCTATTAATGTGTGACTTCATCCCTAGGACGTGTGCACACACGGACTTTCCTTCTTTATGTTTACTTGCCAAAAGGGCTTGAGTGAGCTTGAACTTTTCAAGCCTTCGAACTTGTGGGTTAGGGAGAATAATAGGAGGAGGAGGAGGAAGTGAAGCATGATTTCTTGTTCCTTGATCGAATCGTGGAATATCATCTTCATGTGGAAAGCTTGTTCCACGGGATTTGGGAAAACCATAGTTGTCAATCTTTGACATCTACAAAACGGGAGAATACGAATTCAAGTTAGTTGATTGATTGAGTCCTTAGTAAATCACCCAAATGAAATACTAAGGCTAGGACCCAACACAATATTCTACAACTCGGGAGAAGGATGTCGTAACCCTAATTGCAGAATATTTGAAGGTAAGTGAATGACGATTCACTAATTTCCACCACGAAAAATGAAAAAGAAATTTAAGTTTTAAATCTATGAAAACTCCTAGATCCTTTGAGATTCATTGAACTTTCAATGGCATGTTTAAATCTCGATATGCCCCTCTAGTTTGTGACTGGGATGCCGAGGATCACAAAGCGGGTGTGAATAACCATGCAAACTTACAAGGTGCCCTCACATGTTACAGTCACCTATTCGATGTGCCGGTAAACCACACACGCTCCACCGAACTATGACAAACATTGAGTCACCATTTGCTACCTTTGCTTAGAACCATTTAGTGTGCCGGTAAACCACACACGCTCCACTAACGTCTTCGCAAGGGCACAAAGTGTAATTTCATGGAATGGCATCAATTCACTTTTGCCTAAGTAACTAAGATTGGGAATTTTATGAAAACATTTAGTTACTTTTATACTTCATCATACTTATAATGGAAGGTTTCGTCCTATCCTACCCGTTCGGCTAACGACCCTCCACTAGTCAAGCGTGCGGTGGGTAAGAGTGGATACCCATTCAATCGCCATTTTATAGGAAATTTCCTTAAACACCCCATATAGACTAGCTTCGTGAATGAGGCCTACTAACGGTAAGACTGACTTTTACTCATACATATATATAATGTTAGACTTTTAATGTTATATATAGTATAGGGTGTATTTTACACTTTTAAAATATTAGGTGGTCACATTTAACAATTATACTTTTAATTCAATTAAATTGTAACCAAAACTTTTATGGATTTATTAAACTTCTTTTAATTATACTCCTTAATTAATTAATAAAACCATAAGGGAGTGATTTTAACTTTTTCAAAACTATACTAGAGTTTTAGAATTTGACATTCCTAATTAAACTTTTAATCAACTTTTAAATTCCAAAACTTGAGGGCAAGTTTTGAAACATTTCAACACATTAGGGTTTAGAATTTAAATATACATCAAAATTAAACCATTCAATCAAAATTTAAATTCCAAAACTTGAGGGCAAGTTTTGAAACCTTTTTCAAAACATTAGGCTTTTAACTATTTAAATTTCAAAACAACAAAAACTTTGGGTTCAGATTTAAACTATAAAACCTAAAGGGCAAAATATGAAACATTTCATAACAACAAGGATCAAATAACAAATAATTCAAATTAACATTTAATCACATAATTATCCATATTTGATTTATTTAATGATTTCTTGCAAAACAATTTATCAATTTACTCAAAATAATTAATCAATTATCTTATAAGGAAACAATTATCTTATTAATTGATAAATATCTTCAATTAGATCAAAAGTATAGTCAAATATATCATATAATCGGATTAATATTGATCTAACATGATAAGGTAACTATCCATAAGTAGAAACAGCAAGAAATCCCGAAGTACCCTCCTTCTAACGAGTTGACTCGTCGAGTCAGCCTTGGACTCGTCAAGTCTGCATGGACTCGGCGAGTTCAGCCATGGACTCGGCGAGTCCAGCCTCCAGAATCCAAAAAATCGAATTTTCCAGTTATATCAAGCATCAATACAATTGAAACCAATCTAGGCTCTGATACCACTGATGGGTTTTGGTCATAAGGCATCCTATGTGCTCATACAAACCCTAATGCTTGGATCTAGGTTTCTCTATTGTACATGCTTTGAATCCAAGACTACAAACCCTAATTCTAGCATATGGAAATCAATATTAACATATAATTAGGTTTATGATATTACCTTGATTGTTATGTAGCAATAACAATCCCAATTTCTCCTTAAATTGACTTTGGAAGGCTTAGAGTCACAAGTGTCACTCCTCTAATGGTTCACAAACACCATAAGCAAGAGGATGAAGAGGAGAGAGGATGGAGGCTTCCCAAAACGTGTGAAAACCCTAGAAGGTTGCTTTTTTTTCACGTTTTTGAGGCATAAGGGGTCTTTATATAGTGAGGCTATTAGGGTTATCTAACAAGGAAACCCTAATTTGGTTGCTTAAGCCCTAAGCAACCCATGGAGCCCTTTTCTTCAAGCCTTGGAAGATTTCATATGGGCTTCCCCCATAGAATTTGTCCACCTTATAATAAAAGGCAATCCATGCCCTAATTGCAATTATCTTATAATTACAATTCCAATCCCTTAAGTTTAATTAATCTCTTTTAGTCACAAAACTAATTACCAATTAATTATTGACTAATATTAATTAAACAATATGATTTCTCCTTTAATATATTATTCTCATAATATATTAATAAATCATATTTAATCCTTTCTCTCCATAATTCATCCTATCAAGTTGCTTTGGTGAAGGCAACCCAAAAGGACCATGCACCATCGGGTCAAGTACATACCAAAATAGTTATGGACTTAGACACTAATCCAACAATATCATGAGTAGAACAAAACAAAAGTATTTGGATGTTGAAGACTGCGGTTAAACTTGGGCAGTTATGTAATCATGTCTAGGGTCAATATAGCCTGATCAACTATATTTATTCGAGACATGACCAACATGTGCTTGGGAGTGACTGTGGTGTTGCAACAGGCCTAAAACTTACCTAGTATCCATACAATAAGGTATCAAAAGAACAAAACATACAACTTAAAATACTGTAGGAGTATTTTAGCCAGAGCCGAATACATTGTAGAAATTCATTCCTAGTGTTGCTACCTATTCGTTTCTTAGTGATAACTTACTTGCATTAGTAACCTTTCTTTACTTATCGCTTGGTAGAACACTTTATTATCAGGATGGGATATACTTTTTTTCATATATCTTGAGGACTTACCATCCTCTTCTTCCTGTTTGTTTCTAGAACAAGATGCCTCCCCAAAGAAGACCCATCAGAAGAAATGATGACACTCCACCACCATCACCCCCTCAGTTTGATCCCGTTATGTTCTAGGCAGCTGTTACTGCTGTTGTGGCTACCGCGATGTCACAGGTTAATCCTGGCGGATCTGGTGGGCAGGGAGGTGGTACTCATCCCCGAAATCATGAAGGTGGTCAGGGACACCAGAAGGAGTGCTCTTATAAGGACTTCATGAACACGAAACCCACATCTTTCGACGGCAAAGGAGGGGTTATTGCCCTGACCTAATGGTTCGAGAAGATCGAGTCCATTTTTGAAATTTGTTCCTGTTCAGAAGCCAACAAAGTAAAATTTGCTGCTTGCATTTTCGCCAACAGAGCACCGACCTGGTGGAATGGTCGATTCAAATCCCTAACCCTACCGATAGCCAATGCTATGGGATGGGACAACTTGAAAGAGCTCATGCTTGCTGAATACTGCCCATGGGGCAAGATGCAGGAACTGGAGCACGAGCTATGGAACTTGAAGATTAAAAGTTCCGACATTGCTGCCTACACTTCTAGGTTTGAAGACCTAGCACTTCTATGTTCCGACATAAGCAATGACTTTTCCCCGTTGCATGAGCACACAGCCTAGGCCTTGATTGGATGCATCACAATAGACAACGAAGTCCTCCGTCCCTTCAGGAAGAGACTTCTTAGCCAGATTCACAACACTTTTCCCCATTGCATGACTTCTTAGCCAAATTCACAACACTGTCCACGTGTCTCAGCTTCGTAAGTGTGTTACAGACGAGGCCATGGTTATTTCTTTGGACGACATTTAGGTGGATGAGAGTCTAACCTACATTGAGAACCACATTGTGATTCTGGATAGGAAGACTAAGGCCCTTCAGAACAAAGAAGTGAAGTTAGTTAAGGTGCAATGGCAGCACCGGAGGGGTTCAGAATGGACCTTGGAGCCCGAGGATGAGATAAGGAAGCATTATATGGATCTCTTCGCATCAGCAGACTTCGTGGACGAAGTCTAGTTCAATTGGGGGAGATTTGTAATGCTTGGTTCAGGTATTAATTCATTTTTCAACATTTTAGGGTTTTGGACTGGAACTCGATGAGTTGAGAAGCTCAAACTCGTCGCGTAGGAATCTATTTGGACGTAGACTAGGAAACCTACTCGATGAGTTGGGGAGCCCTAACTCTACAAGTTGCCGCTAGAAAAGAAAACCCTGATTTTCAGGGTGTTACACCCTATTTAAGGAACTTAACTTCTAGGGCTGGCCTCCTTACCAACCCCCTTTGTCCAGAAGAAACCCTGGATCGACCTTCCCCTTGTACATTGAGTCTTAGAGTGCTTGTTGGAGCTTTTGAAGGAAGTTTAGAAGAAAGGAGTATCAAACTTGGAGGTGAGAGAGCTTGGATCCATAGACCTTGCATCAAAGGTTGCTCCTTGGAGGTATAAAGCCATAACCTTGACATGTAGTTTATTAGATCTCATTTTGTTGTAGTTCTGGTTTGGTTTTGGGTCTTAGATCGAGTAAGTCATGAAGAAGAGGATTCCAGGGGTTGATAAGATAGATCTGACCCCTAAAGGACATCTTAAAGCTTAAAGTTGCAAGCTTTATTGGTCCCTATGTCCCATGCTTGCCCTATATTCATTATAAAGCCTAAAATGGACCCTAGAGGGTGTTCACTACAAGAAAAAGACCCTTTTACAACGTGCACACCACGACACTCGTTGATTTATGTTATGCAAAAGAGAGTGACATTAAAAAAGTGTCATCTCTTGAAAAAAATTTAAGGATAGAGGATACGCATTATTGCGTGCCCTTAAATTGGTGTCCAACAAAAAAAATCAAAAACACGATGGGCACTGTATCTTAAATGCGTGTCCTCTATAAGTGTCGCTTTATAATTTTAGTGAACACACGTTTAGTAGATATGGGGGAAAATGAAATCCCAAAATTTTGAAAACCCGCCTTGTTCCTTTCTACCTTCTTTCTATCTTTCATCTTCGCAATCGATTCTCCCCTCTCCCTCCTCTCCAATCTGCTTCTCCGCTACTCCTGACCTTATTTGTTAATCGTCTCATCGAATCTCTACTCTAGTGTCACTCTGAAGATCAAGAAATTTCAAACCCTAGTCTCCCTCTGAGACAGAGACAAAAAGAGAAGAAACATGAAGAATGCACCTATCGTTATTACGACTTATAATGCTTCTCAAAGCTTTTGATAAGAACACCGACTCAGATGCTTCTCAAAGCTTTTGATAAGCACCCCGCCAACTTTGCATACCAGAACATCGCATAATCTTCTGTTTATCCTCCTGTGTTTATTGCAACAGGTGTACTTTTCATTCTCAAAACCTCACTCCATATCTTGATTTGTATGATTTATAGCCCTAATTTCAATTGCTAGATTTTGCAAATGCTCGCATGCCTTTTTCCGGTCATCCTTCTACCTAGGTACTGTTGTTTCTTCCATCGGTCCTTCCGATTGGTCTTCTTCTTCATCACCATCTACTGAAAGACTCATTGATTTTGTCAATTATGGCTTCGAATTCAGTTCCATCCAATTCCCCACCAGGTTTGTCATTTTTTCTCTATAAACCCCCTTTACCACGATTACGTTTGCAGCCACACGACAACCACTCACCACCGTTCGTATGTCCAGCACCACCTATATAAATCTCGATTGTTCTCTCTTTTCTCCTCTCTCATCCTAACATCGCCATATCAATATTGAATAGAAATCTTCTACAATTTCTATTAGGGCTTTATCTCCTTAAACCCAAAAAAATCCTCTGTTTCTGGGTTGTTTTAGGAAAGTTGTACACCAAATGATAAGAATCATTCTCCTGGAAATCCAGATGTATTAAGTGAGAAAATATTGCCCTATTTTTGTCATTCTGCCATTTTTCATGCTGCTCCAATTGCTAAGTGTGCACCAGTTAATTTATGCAAATTATATATAGGCTTTAGAATCTTACTGGAACATAGAAGACTGCATTTAGTTGGATTTTCTCAGTTGCTTTATGTGAGTTTTTGACCAATGCATCATGTAATCTGATTGCTTATTTATCCATCACTTATTTTCTCCATTGACAGGAGCTATACTATGACCCAGATCTTGGTGTATCACCAGTGAATTTTCGTGATGCTTTGCTGCATAGTCAGACTCTTGAAGGCATAACAATGTCTATGGTAAGTAGTCCTCAGAAAAGTCTTCTCTAGTTGTAATAGCCCGGAATCCAGGTAAACTTTATGATCCTTCTATTTTGGAGAATTATCAATTTTGGCCTTTAAAGTTGTATGCGAGATTGGTGAGTACGTTGGGCGTATTGAGATGTACACCGTGCGTACTCACATGCTTAATTTGAGCGCGGACTCGCCCGGGTAAGTTGGGCGTAGTGAGCCCAGATGCAAACCCTAAATTTCGGGCTTGTGCACTATAAAAGGAACATGTAGTCCTTTGACCTAGCCACCATACCCCCTTGAGTGAGTCCTTAGAGAGCTGAGATCCGTGTTTTAGCTTGTGAGTGTGTTTTTGAGCTTGAAGTTACCTTTTCAAGGTAAAGAAGGAGCCATTGTTGGAGCTAGAAGTTGAAGAACAAGTGTAGATCCGAGTTCTACAGTGGTTGGAGATCACTTCTGAGGTAAAAATCTCAAAGCTTCATTGTTCTTCATGAGTTTTGCTTTTTGGACCATTTTTAGCGTTTTTGGCTCAAAGTTGGAGACTTTATGTGCAAAGAGTCTCCATGAGTTTAGATCTGACCTTTTCTAGTGTATATTGTGTTAAGGATTCATAAAAATCCAATCTTGGACGTAGATCTTGTGTCATGCATGAGTTATAGTCTCATTATGGAAAGAGGAAAGGTGTTTTGAGGTCAAAGTGACCTTTACAGCCATGCAAAAGCTTAAAGGATTCAACTTTATGGATTAAGTCATGTTAGAAGGGTCAGATCTGAATTTTGGACAAAGGTCTTAACCGTTTAAGACCTAAATGAGTTGGATGAGGAAGCTGGGTATTACATTGGGCGTAATCCCAGTACGCGCAGCGTAAGGGTTTGCGTACCCCGATTCTGTGAAGGCTCCAGATACGCGCAGCGTAACCTGGAGGGTTGACTTTTGTTGACTTTTAGGGTTTGGTCAACTTTAGTGTATTTGAGCCAAGTAAGGGGTAAAATGGTCTTTTACCTCTCTTGAGAGTGATTAGAGGAAATGGTCTAGCCTTGGGAATTATGTTGATGATAAGTGATTATTTCATATGATTAGGCGGAGGCTAGATCTTATTTCTCTGAGTTTGAGATTTCCGAGTTACCGAGTTACACGAGGTAAGTCTTCTCACTATACGTTACCTATAGTGGTATTATATGTTGACCAGAGGGTCTTATGTGTTATGTATGAGATTATGTGCTATGTGTTATATGTATGTTGTATGATGTTATAGATCGGACCGGAGGGTCCAACGATACAGACCGGGCCGGAGGGTCCAACGAGCTATGACCAGACCATAGGGTCCAACGAGCCATGGGACTGGAGGGTCCCGCTGAGACACATTAACCGGAGGGTCGTATTATAGCCTCGAGTGGCGTGTGATTTGTATGCGGTATTTTAGGGAACTCACTAAGGGGTCGTTTGATAGTTACTGATTGGGTTAGAGCTGTCTGGGTTAGAAGCTGATTGGGTTAGAAATTCTGATTGAATCTACATCTAACTAAAACAACATTGTTTGATTATGCATCTGACTAGATGTGCTGAATGATCAAAATGACATTTTTACCCTTCTGCTATATTGCAACACAATATGAATCTATTTAGTTATAACAATCTCATTTAATACAAAAGCAATTCTCATAATTACACTTGCGCAAACTCTTCTGAAAGCAATTCTCACAATTACACTTTGGGTAAAAAAATTCAAAGTAATTTTTTTTTCAAAGCACATGAAAAAGCAAACATTTTTTTTTCGTGGTTTCACTCACGTTCTAAAACATATTAACATAAAAGCATTTTGAATGCTTAAAATGACCACTTTACCCTTCTAAAATATATTAATTTATAAACTTTTTTTTTTGTTAAATGGCAATAGTCATGAAATCACACAAAATCATTATCACAAATTTGTTGATTTACAAACTGATTGAATTTCTACATAAACACAAACTAATCAAGTGAACTATGAGTAACAACCCAATTGACAGCTTTATATATTGCTTTCTTCAAGATTCTCCAACAGGGTGATGATCTCTTCTATGAAGTACCAGCATACATGCATAACTCTACTTCTGTCCTTAAACCCGAATGTTCAAATTGTTCCCAGAACAGTACCTATACAAATAACTAAACTAAACATAATCATAAATCAAATGTTTTTTTAATGTATGCCCCTGACTCAACGATACTGAATGTGATAAAACATCAACACAAGGTTCTACAGGATAACCTAAAGCCATGGGACCAAAATCAATTTTGGAAACCAAAATAGATTTCAAATTCATAGCAGAAAAGGATCAATTTCAGTACGAATTTGCACAAATAATTCATAATTTCTCAAGTTCTGATTCAACAAACTTTATTCAATTCACAACTAAAATCAGCCAAAACACATACAAACGAAAATTAGGTTAATTAAAGGGAAAAAACTAGCCAAAACATGGATGGAGGCGTGCATTCATGGTAGAAAAAAAACTCTGACATGTCATTCTTTATTCAGAGAATAATAAAAAAGGTTTTGCTTTGCTCACCTGAGGAAGACGATGGCGAGGCGGAGGTTGTTGCTGCTTCAAAAAAATCGAAGATCGACAGGAAGAATAGAAAGAATATGGACCTGTTGCTGCTTATTAAGGGAAGGAGGAAGACATTCGGAAGAGGGAGGAGCAAGGCAGATGGAGGTCAACATAGAAGGAACTTGTGGGAAGGAAGAGAGAAGGGTAAATCGGGGTAGTTAAAGTTTCAGTCTCGGTCAGTGATAACATTTTAGTGGACCGGGAAGCCAATTTTGTGGACCGAGTCAGTGATATAAGTCGAGTCAGATCCAAATCAAACATTATGACCAGACCGAGTAAGAAAAAAATGTCTGACCAGACACGGTCAGCACCAAATCAAACAGGCCCTAAGCATTTATGCTTACAGTTGTTGTGTTATGTGTTTCAGGTACTAGCGAGGACCGTGGAAAGGCGCCGGCATGACCCGTACACACTAGAGAGAGGATTTTATTTGGTGATCTTGGGATATACTATGATTTGATAATTATTGTTGGATACTTTTGAGAATATTTTTATATGAATTTCGTTGTTGAAAAATGAAAATTTTCTTTTGAAAATTACGTTGTTATAAGTTGGTATCAGAGCCTTGGTTTGAGGGACTCGGATGCACCTTTGGGCGTATCTGAACTCAAACTTAGGATTTGATAAATTTTCAACGATAAAAAACTAAATTTTATAAAAGAGCAAGGGGTATTGAGACAACCAGAACAGAGCAGTGTGTACGGTCAGCCAGCGCCCGAACGGTGAATCCCCAAAGTACCCTTACATTATGTGTTATGAGATATGATATGTTATATTATGCATGCTAGAGTAGGCTAGGTATTCATATTAGGACTAGACTGGCCTGATTTGTGATGCCTTAGCCTAGGAGATTTCTGCTGCTGAGTTGCCTTGAGAGCGAGTAGGTAGCAGTTAGGAGCTCATGAGAGGTCTATCGGAGGGTAGCCAATGCATAGCGAGAGTAGAGTACTTGTGATCCGGGATCCAAGGAGGAGGACTTAGGGTGAATGCTGATGCGGTGTGGTCAATAGTATAGGGCCCGTACTATTGAAGACACCGGATTAGTGGGCAGTCCAAGTAAGAATCCTTTGGACATCAGAGGACGAGTAGGGTTGCATCATCGAGTGCAAGTATGCTCGATCGAGTCTCTGATGTTTATATGTTGTATTTCAGAGGCATCATGGTTGGGACTCGACACACACCTGAGAGCAGTGGTGTCAGCGACGAGGAGATCCGTCGATTGATTCATGAGGAGGTGGTTGCTGCCATCCGGGATGAGATTCCAGAGATGTTTGGGGACATCAAGACCACATTGATTGAGACCTTTGATGAGCGGTATGCAGCAGTGACTGAGGCTGCGGCTGCTGCAGCTACTGTTGCTAATTCTGCTGCCAGACCTCAGGAAGGTGACTCGTTGTTGTTTCGAGAGTTCAGCAACACAAAGCCACCAGAGTTCGATGGGACGCAGGACCCGATTGTTGCGATGAGATGGATCTATAACATCGAGGGATGTTTCTATACATGTTCTTTTCCAGAGCACTTGAAAGTACGGTTCACTCTGAACCAGCTCCGCTTGGGAGCGAAGGATTGGTGGAAGTTCGTGACAGCGAGCTTCACTCTGGCGGAGATTTCTGAGGTGACCTGGGAGAGTTTCACCGCTATGTTCGGAGAGGAGTATGTTCCCCCGATGGAGAGGGAACAGTTGATTTAGGAGTTCTTGACCCTCAAGCAGGGTACTGATTTTGTTGTAGTGATTACCAGGAAGTTTCATGAGAGGGCGATGTTTTGCCCTGAGCAGGTGTCTTCTGAGCAGGCTCGCATGAGCCGGTATCTAAGTGTTCTGAGGAGAGATATTCAGGAGTTTGTGGCGAACTCGACTTACCGTACATTTGCTGAGCTCCAGGCAAATGCCCGGAAGAGGGAGATCGAGTTGGAGACTCAGGCTAGGGAGGAGGCTGAGTCACAGAGGGTGGATCGGCGGCCGGCTTAGTCTCAACAGGCAGCCTAGCGGGCTAGACCCGCTGATTCGAGATCTGAGGGCGCGAAGGGCCGCACTTGTGGGAAGTGCGGCAAGAGTCACGAGGGGTCGTGCAGGGCTGAAGTATGCTACAAGTGCGGGAAGGAGGGGCATATCGCGAGGGATTGCCCCAAGGGATTTTCAGTTTGCTTTCATTGCAACCAGACCGGCCATCGGAAGGCCGAGTGTCCTCAGCTACTTCATGGATCAGCGCAGGGATATGCGCCTGATGCTAGGGCTACCAAGGTTCGGCCAGTGAAGGCCGAGGCACCGAAGGCTCATGGGAGAGCTTTCTAATTGACTGCGGATGAGGTCCGTGCGGTGCCCGATGTTGTGGCTGGTATGTATTATGTATTTATCTTTTATTTGAGTTGAGTTATTATGCTTATATGATGATATGCGTATGTACTTTTCTTGTGAGTTATGTGCCTGCTTTAGTATTATTTGACTCGGGTGCGAGTCGGTCGTTTGTTTCCTTGGCATTTAGTCAGCACATTAGTATGCGTCGAGAGGCGTTGGGTCGACCTCTGCGAGTCCCCATAGCTGATGAGCGAGCAGTGTATGCTACGGATGTGATTCGAGGATGTATCCTTGAGATCTTTGGTGTGGAGTTCCCGATAGATCTGGTCCCGATTGCGATGGGGGATGTATGTGTTATAGTGGCCATGGATTGGTTAAGGCGATATGGAGATGTTATAGATTGCAAGCGTTAGTTGGCGACGATACGAGACCCTAGTGGGGGAGTACTTACGGTTTTCAGTGAGGGAACCCGATGTGGGTCAGCGTTTTGTTCGGCCGCCAGGGCGAGGCAGAGTTTGTAGCAAGGCTGCAGTGGATTCGTAGCCTACGTGACGGACACACAAGTGGCCGCTGGGAGGCCAAGTTCGATTGATGAGGTTCCGATAGTGTGCGAGTTTCCGGATGTTTTTCCCGAGGAACTACCGGGTGTGCCTCCCGATAGGCAAGTGGAGTTCCGTATCGATTTGGTTCCGGGAGTAGCACCTATCGCCAAGGCGCCTTATCGCATCGCGCCGCCAGAGATGCAGGAGTTATCCTCGCAGCTTTAGGAGCTGTTGGGGAAGGGGTTTATTTGACCGAGTAGCTCACCTTGGGGAGCGCTGATCCTATTTGTCAAGAAGAAGGATGGTTCACACCGGATGTGTATTGATTACCGGGAGTTGAACAAGTTGACGGTCAAGAACCGTTATCCATTGCCGAGGATCGATGATCTGTTCGATCAGTTGCAAGGGGCGTCTTGGTTCTCTAAGATAGACTTGAGGTCGGGTTATCATCAGATGAGAGTTCGGGATGAAGATATCCAGAAGACAGCGTTCAGAACTCGTTATAGGCATTACGAGTTCGTGGTGATGCCTTTTGGGCTCACCAATGCACCAGCTGCATTCATGGATGTCATGAACAGGGTGTGCAGGCCGATGCTGGATCGGTCGGTGATCGTATTCATTGATGATATTTTGGTGTATTCGAGGTCTAAGGAACAACACAAGGAGCATTTGAGGGAGATCCTTGGAGTTCTGAGATCGGAGAGGCTTTATGCCAAATTCTCCAAATGTGAGTTCTGGTTACGAGAGGTTAAGTTCTTGGGACATCTCGTCAACCAGAATGGGATATTGGTCGATCCGGCCAAGATTGAGGCGGTCATGAGGTGGGAGGTGCCGAGATCACCCACCGAGATCAGGAGCTTTCTGGGATTGGCCGACTATTATCAGAGATTTATTAAGGATTTCTCCAAGATTGTCGTGCCACTTACCAAGATGACCCAGAAGGGTTTCGCTTTTTCCTGGGGTCCGGAGCAGCAGACCTCATTTGAGACACTTCGCCAGAAGTTGTGCAAAGCCCCGGTGCTCACACTCCCGGAAGGGATGGAGGATTTTGTATGTGTACTGCGATGCATCGATATCCAGTTTGGGAGCAGTGCTTATGCCGAGGGGGCATGTGATAGCATATGCATCGAGGCAGCTGAAGCCTCATAAGTCGAGGTATCCCACCCACGATCTGGAGCTGGGGGCTGTAGTGTTCGCCCTCAAGATCTGGCGTCACTATCTGTATGGGGTTCGATGTACCATATACACGGACCACAAGAGTCTGAAGTACTTGATGGATCAGCCCAACCTGAATATGCGCCAGAGGAGATGGTTGGATGTGGTAAAGGATTATGATTGTGAGATCCTGTACCATCCGGGCAAGGCTAATGTTGTAGCCGACGCTTTGAGCCGTAGGGCGGAGTGCGCCCCGATTCGAGACGTTTGTATGAGGTTGACAGTGATGACTCCGGTGTTGGACACCATTCGAGGGGCCCAAGCGGAGGCCGTGAAACCGGAGAACCGCTAAAGGGAGCGGGTGATCGGGCAGGTATCAGAGTTCGTTACCGATAGTCGAGGACATATGACTTTTCAGGGCTGGATTTGGGTACCGTTTGTAGGTGGAGCGCGTACCATCTTGATGGAGGAGGCCCATAGGTTGAAGTTCTCGATCCATCCCGGGGCCACTAAGATGTTTTTGGACCTAAAGGAGTATTGGTGGCCCTGTATGAAGAGGGATGTTGCATGGTTCTTAGAGAGGTGCTTGACCTATCGCAAGGTTAAGGTCGAGCACCAACGTCCGCATGGTAAGTTGCAGCCGTTAGAGATTCCTGAGTGGAAGTGGGAGCAGATTACTAGGATTTTATTACCAAATTGCCAAGGACTACTAGAGGTGTCGATGCAATTTGGGTGATTGTAGACAGGTTGACGAAGAACGCTCACTTTCTTGCTATCAGTGAGATCTCTTCTGCTGAGAGGCTGGTAGAGCTGTATGTGAGGGAGGTGGTATCGCGGCATGGAGTTCCGATCTCATTTGTTTCATATCGAGATGTGCGATTTACTTCCAGATTTTGGAAGAAGTTTCACGAGGAGTTGGGTACGAGGCTGCATTTCAGTACCGCATACCACCCACAGACAAACGGACAGAGAGAGCGGACGATTCTGAGGCTCGAGGACATGCTTCGGGTGTGTGTATTGGATTTCAGCGGAAGTTGGGACACGTATTTGCCATTGGCTGAGTTTTCGTACAAAAACAGCCATCACTCGAGCATTGGTATGCCACCTTTTGAGCTGTTTTATGGGAGGAGGTGTCGGACCCCCATATGTTGGGGAGAAGTAAGGCAACGCGTGATGGGTAGTACAGAGATTGTACTTCAGACGATATAGCAGATCCAGCAGGTCAGACAGAGATTGTTGACCGCTCAGAGTCGCCAGAAGAGCTATGCGGATAGGCGACGATCTGAGCTCGAGTTCCAGGTTGGCGATTTCGTGCTTCTGAAGGTATCTCCTTGGAAATGAGTGATCCGATTTAGGAAGAGGGGAAAGCTGGGACCCCGGTATATTGGACCGTTTAGAGTGATCGCGAGAGTGGGTAAGGTAGCGTATCGCTTGGAGCTACCTGCACAGTTGAATCAGATTCATGATACCTTCCACGTGTCGCAGCTGAGGAACTGTATTGTTGATGAGTCGACGGTGGTGCCATTAGAAGATATCCAGGTGGATGCGAGTCGTAATTATGTTGAGAAGCCGATCACAATCTTGGATCGGAGGATCGAGGTTCTGAGGAACAAGGAAGTGCCCCTGGTTCAGGTCCAGTGGCAGCATCGGAGAGGGTCTGAGCTGAGCTGGGAGCCAGAGTCGGAGAACGCGGACTCACCCAGGTATGCTGGGCGTACCTAGGTGTTATGCTGGGCGTACCCAGGGGTTACGCTGGGCGTAGTGACCCTAGATGCAAACCCTAAATTTCGAGCTTATGCACTATAAAAGGAACATGTAGTCCTTTGCCCTAGCCACCATACCCCCTTAAGTGAGTCCTTAGAGAGATGAGATCCGTGTTTTAGATTGTGATTGTGTTTTTGAGCTTGAAGTTACCTTTTTAAGGTAAAGAAGGAGAAGAAGAAGCCATTGTTGGAGCTAGAAGTTGAAGAGCAATTGTAGATCCGAGTTCTACAGTGGTTGGAGATCACTTCTGAGGTAAAAAGCTCAAAGCTTTCCTTGTTCTTCATGAGTTTTGCTTTTTGGACCATTTTTAGGGTTTTTGGTTCAAAGTTGGAGACTTTATGTGCAAAGAGTCCCCATGAGTTTAGATCTGACCTTTTCTAGTGTATATTGTGTTAAGGATTCATAAAAATCCAGTCTTGGACGTAGATCTTGTGTCATGCATGAGTTATAGTCTCATTATGGAAAGAGGAAAGGTGTTTTGAGGTCAAAGTGACCTTTACAGCCATGCAAAGGCTTAAAGGATTCAACTTTATGGATTAAGTCATGTTAGAAGGTTCAGATCTGAATTTTGGATGAAGGTCTTAATCGTTTAAGACCTAAATGAGTTGGATGAGGAAGTTGGGTATTACGCTGGGCATAATCCCAGTATGCGCGGCGTAAGGGGCCACGTACCCCGATTCTGTGAAGGCTCCGGGTAAGCCCAGCGTACACGTTTGGTACGCGCAGCGTAACCTGGAGGGTTGACTTTTCTTGACTTTTAGGGTTTGGTCAACTTTAGTGTATTTGAGCCAAGTAAGGGGTAAAATGGTCTTTTACCTCTCCTGAGAGTGATTAGAGGAAATGGTCTAGCCTTGGGAATTATGTTGATGACAAGTGATTATTTCAAATGAATAGGCGGAGGCTAGGTCTTATTTCTCTGAGTTCAAGATTTTCGAGTTACCGAGTTACACGAGGTGAGTCTTATCACTATACGTTACCTAGAGTGGTATTATATGTTGACCAGAGGGTCTTATGTGTTATGTATGAGATTATGTGCTATGTGTTATATGTATGTTGTATGATGTTACAGACTGGAACAGAGGGTCCAACGAGCTATGACCGGACCAGAGGGTCCAACGAGCCACGGGACTAGAGGGTCCCGCTGAGACACATTGACCGGAGGGTCGTATTATAGCCTTGAGTGGCGTGTGAGTTGTATGCAGTATTTTAGGGAACTCACTAAGCATTTATGCTTACAGTTATTGTGTTATGTGTTTCAGGTACTAGCGAGGACCGTGGAAAGACGTCGGCATGACCCGTACACACTAGAGAGAGGATTTGATTTGGTGATCTTGGGATATACTATGATTTGATAATTATTGTAGGATAATTTTGAGAATATTTTTATATGAATTTGGTTGTTGAAAAATGAAAAATTTGTTTTAAAAATTACATTGTTACACTAGTATTTGTAATTAGTATTCATTTATAAATAGTAAGGCACCTAAAGTCATTTCATGTGAATTTTAATCTTTTTGTTTGTCTTTAGTTCATGTTGCATTCTTTGAGTACTATATCAGTTGATTATTTTTGCCGATCCATGGAGTTTAACTGCAGGTTCACTCTTTTGTCCGACTCAGATTGTTGGAGCACCAAACAAGGAAGAAATCTTGCTACTACGTGAGTTATTTTGGTGATATTTCTTACTTCTATGATTCATTTGTTTTGACCCTTTATGTGTGCTGAGTGTTGAATAAATGCTTGCTGAGAAGGATTTTCTAATATACAAGTTCTTTCGAAACATGATGTGGTTTGAATATCAATCAAATTTAGCTGTTATCTTTACCCCTCTTCTGGATGTAGGTTGTGTCTTACTGGAGGGGAGGAATTCCATGATGTAATTGTGAACAGGATCCTAGATTTGTCAAAAGCTTTCTCACTTTATGATGATGAAGTGTTGGTAAGGTTGTTATTTAGTCACTTCAAAATTTTCTTTCTACAGGATATGACCAATAATGTTTATACACCAAGACTTTCCTGTCTCAGGTGAAAAGGAAAGAATTGCTTCAATTTGCTCAACATGCAATTGTTGGGCTGAAATTAAATGTGGACATATTGAGGTTGGTAAGGAATTAGTTTCATGTTGCTTGCATGTATTTGGTTTCAAACTCCCTCACATACCTTTAGGAACAAGCTTTAGTGCATATATTATACTCTGGGAATCATAGAGAGTGAAATTTTGTGTTTGGTTATATGAAACATGTCCAAACAGAGTGCATATATATATATATATATATATATATATATATATATATATATATATATATATATATATATATATAGATAGATAGATATAGGGGAGAGTTCAATTGAGAAAAAAAAAGGTTGAGAATGGTGGAATCATTCTCAGCCACTCATTTATTTTTGCCGCAAAAGCCTCCGCCGTACCAGCGGAAATAGGAAAAAAATAGATATGTGTTTTTCAATAAAACATATTTCCTTAAACTATGCTAATCATTACCTTAATATATACAAAAACATAGTCTTTTTTGTTTTTTTTAATTTTTAAGAAGATAATTTTATCGAAAAATTATTTTAAATATACCAAAATTCATGATTTTTTATTCTCTACAAATAGACATCCATATTGATATAGTTTTAAAATAAAATAAAAAAAATTATTTTTTTTTATATTTTCAGCTATCGTTATTCATAACTGAATAAAAATGAATCAAGTTTTTTCTACGGTACATTCGTTATTCACTTATGAATAAAAACTATGATTAATTTTTATTTTTTACATTTCAAGTATCATTCATATATGAATATAGCATATACTAAACATAGTATATTCATATTTAAATATTAGACGATTCATTCACTTGTGAATATTACATAGTATATTCACTTGTGAATATTAGATGGTATATTCACTTATGAATATTAGATAATATTTTCATATCTGAATATTACATAGTATTACATGGTATATCACATGTGAATAATACATAGTATATTCACTTGTGAATATTAGATGATATATTCACCTATGAATATTACACAGTATATTCATATATGAATATTACAATGTGTTTTCACAAATATATATAATTTTTATATGTTATTCACATATGAATAACATACAGACTTGTATATTCGTTTTTTTGTTTTAATAATCATATACTGATTCAAGCGAGAAAACATATTCATATATGAATATAACGTGGTAATTTAGTTTATGCATTTCATCAAACAGTTGGAGTGCATACAAGTTAACTATTTTAAAAATGTTAAAAACATCAAGTTATCAATTCCAAATCATCATATACTTCCGATTTCAACTTCAGATGCAACACCTATGTCTGATCGATTTCTCATTTTGGAATTGATAACTTGATGCAACGAAATCCAATACTGTAAGCCTAAAGCTTAGTGAGTTCCCCCCAAAATACCAACACAATACAACTAGCACAAACATAAAAAACATCATACTATGGGTCCAGTCAACCATCGGGTTGGAATACCCCATGCCCCTCAACCATTGGGTTGGAACGCCAACATACTATGGGTCCAATCAACCATCGCGTTGGAATGTCTACATACTATGAATCCAATCATCCTCAGGATGGAATTCTCTGGGCCCTCAACCATCGGGCTGGAATACCCCAACCTGTTGGCTTACGCATAAAGCAGTGAAGCCTCAGCCACCAATCAAACATGTGCGCATATTACAGATAAGTATACTATCAATCATAGCAACGGATAAACAGATCATACACATTACTAATCAAAACTTCATCCTATATACCAGGACATTGATCTGATAGATCACAACATCATATCATGCATAACAGGATATCAATCCTATGGGTCGGCCTTGGTGCTGTCGACCCCTAAATATAGTGAGGAAAACTCACCTCACAAGCAGCACTGACTGATAAGATCTAATTCTCAAATCTCAGCTCCTGACTCGAATACCTACACCCAACATGTGACCATGTTTATCAAAACCCCAAAATACCCAAAATGCCCTCAAAGTCAAACTTGGTCAACTATGGTCAAAGTCAAAGTCAAAGTCAATGGTCAAGGTCAACAGTCCATGTTGACCTAACTCGCCAAGTGCACCTAGCAACTCGTCGAGTTCCCTCCTTTCTCGAAAAGTAGGAAAAACCCTAGCCAACTCGTCGAGTTGGCTGGACAATCCGCCGAGTTTTCCCCCTGTTACACACGTTCGGATGATTCTTCGATTCCAGGGACTCCAAGGCTCAGATCTGAACTCTCAACGTGTCTTAAAGGATAAAGTTTCCAACTTTATCCTTTGGAACTACCTTAAATGCTTAAAAGCTCTTAACCAAGGCTTGAAAACTCAAAGGCTTAATCCATTAAGCCCAAAACCCTTGAGATTTGGAACCCATCCTTTCCAGAAGAGGTCCTCACTTCAAAGACGTCCCAAAGATTGATGCTTTATAGACATGCATGTCTTGAAGCCAAAATGGGCCAAAAAAGGGAAATATGCCCTAAAATCCATGCATGGCATCAAAGCTTGACAAAAACCTAGATCTAACCCACTGTGAGGCCATCTTTCCCTGTAGATTCATAAAGTTACAAACTTTATGAAGTCCATGCATGCAACAACCAAGAATAAAGAGGAAAGAGGGCAAAACTTAAGATCTACTTACACATATAAATAAAAATCGGATCTTGAATACTCACAAGTCACAACAATCCACAAGAGTGCCAAGCTGGAGACTAAAGGCTTTGCTTGCTAGATCCTTGCTTCCTTTACACAATCTCCTCCTTTTCTCCAAAATGCCACACTAACTCACAATATGAGAGGAAATGAAGATTAGGGCTCACAAGGTCGATATTAAGGTTTGGGAGGCTGATAAGAGATCATCCTCAAAGACTTAAGGAGGTTATATAGGATGCAAACTCTAAAATTTAGGGTTTTTAATCCAGTCGCCAACTCGTCGAGTTCTTCCTTGCCAACTCATCGAGTTGGTCCAAAAAGTTCGCGGCCCATAAGATTTCTACACGTCGAGTTGAGGCCATCAACTCGACGAGTTCAAAGGGGATTTTTCCTTTCAAGAAATAAATCATATACCTGGAAGTCGGGATGTTACACTCGTCTTTTAAAAGTGTTCGATACCGAATGAAATAGTCTATATTGCCTAAAGGAGTAATGACATTGTTAAAGTACTAGGATTTTGTGAACCCTACTGCAATGTTGGGCATTTCAACTCTATTGCCTCTCATAAATGACATGATTCGATTTCAAATCTGAAATAGAGGTGATATCAAAACCTAAAATGATATCAAAACCTAAAATGAAAATAGAGGTGATTTCAAATTGATTTCAATTCCACTTTCCATCTTTAACATAAAATAACATAAAATGCATGTAATTCCATTTAAATTTATTAAATCATGTAATTCCATTTTGAATTACTAACCTCAAATGCATTTCAATTTCAATTCAAAAAAAGAGAAGGGAAGGAGAATTTCAAAACCAAAATCAGAGAAGGCATAGCAATGGTTGACATTGATGTCACCGAGGAAGGTTGACGTGATAGTAGTGATGTCGACGGGCCTTTAGCGGAGCTTAACAGACAGGTGATTGGTAATGGAGGCGATGATTGGAGCCGATGATGGTGTCGGGAGGTTTGAATGTATGAGGTTAGGAAGAAGAAAACGACTACCACCTTCTTCCACCTTATAGTTTTATCAAATATATTTTTAAAGCATTTTAGTCTTTTCACAATGCTAATAAGGAGCTTAGCAGAGGTGAAGGTCCTAAAGACCATTGATGTTACCAAAACCCTCTACAGAGACCAAGGCATGGCAAAAAACCAATACTAGGACCATACTTTTGATGAACCATAGGGACAAAAATGTATTTTACTCTAACTAGTTTATATTGTTTTCGCTTTTTGCTAATATCTAAATTTTTTTTTTAAATATAAAATCTATTTCTTGTTTTGTGATCCCAATAGGGACAAATTTTAAATCTCAGTTCATTTGAATTCAGTTTTATTTGAAAGATTCTAACTTCTTCAACAAAAAATAAATAAATAAAAAAAATTGAACTAACCTCCCACTTTTAAGATGTTTAGAAGGGCAGTGGTATAAAGCATAGAAAAGGATTGAAAAAAAAAGAAAAAAAAAAAAGTTAGCACCAAAATGGCTTGGAAAATTCCGATCCATGCGATATATAGGCCGCCGACAAAACTAAAGCACCCACGTGGCTTTTTATTATCTTTACGCGCACAAACAGAAAACTTTAATCGTCTCGGACTTTTCTCTCTCGAATCTATAGCAGGTAGTAAGTAGACTAGACGTTCGTTGATTTTTCATGACTATTCCTGTAACATAGTACACAGCTACACATTGTTTATTTCTTCTCTATCCACTCTCCAAGCATAGTCCCCACCGTAATAATTGAGGAATTATTGGAGTTATATTTTTAACGATAAATATACCCACCACATATTTGATGTTTATGTCACAGTGAATACCAAGTACCAGAATTGAAGTATTTATGGGCATTAATTTACATGAATATATAGCTTTTGTCATAATTCCTCGATCAGTTGGATGTCGATAATTCTCGATTGCAGTTTGAGACTTTTGGTTACTGTCCTTACACTCGTCTTGTCTACACTTGTACTCTTTGAAGGACCTGGTATCCATGCACAAGGCGGATATCTTCCTCCAGAAGAAGGCAAGTTCTCTTTCTGAAGTTCCATGTAACTCAACTCGTTTTTGTGTGTGAAGAAAAACAAACACTGAAACACACACCATAAAAACCCCATGCACATGGGTTGCTGTCTTTTGATGTCTACAGTCTACTTAAAGTTTTTTGTGAAATATTTGATATTATCTTGCAGTGGAAGCTCTTCGTGAAATAGCAGAACAAGTGGGTAAAAGGGATTGGAATTTTAGCCTGAACCCATGCGATGGGAATCCCAATTGGGCAACACCAAAGCGCATAGAAATGCCTCTCTATGCCAACACTCTTAACTGTAGCTGCTCCTTTCCTAGGAATGTTTGTCACGTTGTTTCATTGTAAGAGCTATTTCATTTTTATATTTAGGGCGTGTTTGGCATGACCATTTAGGAGCTTTAGCCTGTAGCTTTTGACAAAATGTTTGATTTAAACAAAAAGCTTTGTTTGGGGTATGCTCTTTTAGCTTTTTGTTTAAATAAAATGCTTAAATCTAAAAGCTACTTGATATAGTGTTTAAGAAAAAACTATTAATCTTTTTAATCAATTTTTAGAATTATCCTTTTTATTTATTACTGTTTCACATTTAGCTTTTAGACAGATGCCCTTTTACGTAATTTTATATAGGGAAATCTCCAGAAAAATCCCAATATTTTACCATAATTTACGAAAAAGTCTCAAACTAAAATTTGTTTACAAAAAAAATCTCAATTACCGGTAAAAGTGACGATTTGACCCATTTTTCCCGGTTTATCAATTTCATTACTTACCCGGTTTTATTAAAGTCTCATTATTTTACCATACTTTATGAATAAGTCCCAAATTATGGTAAAATAATGAGACTTTAATGAAACCGGGTAGGTATTGAAACCGATAAATCGAAAAAAAAAGGTCAAATCGTGATTTTTACCGGTAATTATGACTTTTTCGTAAATAAATTTTAGTTTGAGATTTTTTTGTAAATAAGGGTGAAATATTAGGACTTTTTCAGAGATTTCCCTTTTATATATTTCAAAAGTTTCCGGTTACTTTTGTCAAATACTCATGTAATAAAAGTTTCAGCTTCTACCTAGTTTTGTCAAACACACCTTTAATCTACAAACCCCTTGCATTAGTTTGGCCAACAATAATTACCTATGACATTGCTTTATAACATGCTCCTCGAAAAATATATTTGCACTTTACCTGTCATAAAAACATGCATCAAAGTTTATGATATAGCTAGCTAGCTACTCATGTTATTTAGTCTACAATGAATTCATTTGACCTTAAAAGAATATTGAAAACTTAGTAGAGTTCTTTCTGGATAAATGAAAGGAGACCCATTTCAAACGGGTATAACTTTTGATATGTTGGAAATTAAACATCTTGCCTTCTATGCCTGCCCCTCATCTGTGGGAGCTAATTTTTATGTTTTGATCCCCTTAATTCCAGTGTCATTTAGCTTTTGAATTCTAAACCTCTAAATACTTTTTGTGTTATTACTTCCATTTTTCTTGAACCGGTGGACTAGAAGTTTGAAATTAGATTCATAGAGGCTTAAACCTATGACTGGAATTTGTAGTAAAATTAAATAGATGGATTGATCTTTGATATTTGCTTTATAAACAGAAATCTCAAGGGGCAGGATCTTGATGGTATTCTTCCACGGTCCCTTGCAAAGTTACCTTACATCAAGACCATGTAAGCCAAAGGCTTGTGTTTATACCATAACTCAAATTTTAAAATTTGATTTTACATACCATGGTTTGAAGGCATCATTATGTCAATGATTGCTTCTTGCAGTGATTTGGCTCGTAATTATCTAAGTGAAACCATACCACGTGAATGGGCTTCAATGACCACGTTAGAGTTCTTGTGAGCTCTCTCTCTCTCTCTCTCTCTCTCTCTGATGAAATAATTCAAAAATTACTTTAGTTTCTTTACTGCACGTTTAGTTTTGAATAATTCAAAAGCCATGTGGGCTAAGTCCGGGTCTTAAGTTAGTACAGTTAGTTGCAGATTTTTAGCACTATTTTAATTTTAAATTGCTTGCACTTATGTACGTTGAGGTATCACCTCCTTTCTTGATTCACTGAATAAAAGCTTTAAGCTTTAAGCATACTCTGCTCTGTTTTCTTGTTGTCACTGTTTCATTGCCATTCTCAAGTTATAGGCTTGTGAAAAGTCAACATTTGGTATCAGAGCGAATCTGGTATATGCCCAAGTATCAACCTCGTGAAAGATGACTGGTAACAATAATCACTCTGCACTATCCGATGTTAACATGAAGCAACTACGGGGCATGGGCGATTAAGATGAGAGTCTTTATGCAAGCTCATGGAGTCTGGAAGCTGTCGAACCAAGAACACAAAATACCATGGTAAAAGCAAAGAAAGATAAGATGGCATTAGCATCCATCTACCAAGGTATTCCTAAAGACCTTCTGTTGTCATTGGCGGAGAAGAAGAAGTCCAAAGAAGTGTGAGAGGCACTTAAAGTCATGTTTATGGGAGCAGACAGAGTGAAGATTGCTAGAAATCAGACAATAAAGGCTGAATTTGAAACCATGAGCATGAAGGAGACAGAAGTTGTTGATGAATTTACCACGAAAGTGAAAAATATTGTAAGCACTATGCGATCCCTATGTGATACGGTGGATGAGTCTTATGTGGTGAAGAAGTTGCTTAGAGCAGTTCCATCTAAGTTTGTTTAAATTGCTTCCACACTTGAACAATTTGGAGACTTAGATGTGATGACTGTTGAAGAAGTGATCGGAAGGTTAACAGCTCATGAAGAACGAATAAGAGGCCATACCGACAGCAAAGAAAGAAAGCTTTTGCTGACCCACAAAAAGTGGTCAGAAAGAAACAAGAAGAAATTAGACAACAACAAATCGAATTAGGGTGGATTCGGGGGTTCTCGAGGACAGGGCAGAGGAAGAGGAAGAAATGGTGGTGGTCGTGGCAAAGGTGGATCGCATCACCAGAAGAAAAGCAATCAAAATGCATCAAGTAGTCATGATAAAAGTGACATTCAGTGCTATAATTGCTAAGAGTTTGGGCATTATGAAGCTGAATGTAAAAACCCACGAAAGGAACGAAATCACGAAAGCAATCTGGTACAAGAGCATCACGATAACGAGCCAGCCTTGCTGCTATCAACACTAGAAGGTGGAAGCATGGTGTTCTTGAATGAAGAGAATCTTAGTCCCCAATTGCATACGCACGGTAATCCTCATAAACTATCTCGTACATGGTACCTTGATACATGTGCCGGCAATCATATGACTGGTGACAAGACTGAGTTTAGAAGCATAAACTAAAAAATTCATGGATTTGTGAAATTCGGCAATGAATCGAAAGTGAGAATCGAAGGCAAAGGCTCTATAGTATTCAAATGCAAGGATGGTGGGCATTGAAAACTGGATGAGGTATACTACATACCTGATTTATGTAGTAACATAATTAGCCTGGGCCAATTAGCAGAAGGAGGAGACGAGATTAAGATCAAAGACCCATTTTTATGGGTTCATGACTCAATTGGAAAATTACTTATGAAGGTATGAAGATCAACCAATAGACTCTATAAGATAGAGTTAGAAGAAGCTACTACAATATGTCTTGCTGTAGTAGTTGATGATCCAACATGGTTATGGCATAAGCGAATGGGGCACATAAACTTCAATTCAATGAAGCAGATGATTGACAAGAAGCTGATCGAAGGGATGCCACAAATAAAAATCCCCTCACAACCCTATGAGGGTTGTTTGGTGGGAAAAAAAACAAGGAATCTATTTCCATCTCAGGAAAACTTTAGGGCGAAGAAGAAGCTTGAACTAATCCATGGTGATTTATGTGGGCCAGTCACTCCTCCTACACCCTCTGGGAACATATACTTTATGTTAATTGTTGATGATTTCAGTAGGGTAATGTGGGTGTACCTGATGAAATCTAAGGATGAAGCTCTACAAGTGTTTAAGATTTTTATAAGCAATGTAGAGATTGAAACAGGGGAGAAGGTGAAGGTGGTCAGAACCGATTGTGGGGGTGAGTTCATGTCAAATGAATTCACTAAGTATTGCAAAGAAACTAGGTTAAAAAGGCACTACACGTCTCCATACTCTCCACAGCAAAATGGAGTAGTAGAGAGACGTAATCAGACTGTCTTGAAAATGGTCAGATGCAACTTGAAGACAATGGCAATGCCTGATGTACTATGGGGAGAAGCTGTAGCACACTCTGTTTATGTTCTAAACAGAGTTCAAACGAAGGCCTTGAAAGACTTGACTCCATATGAAATGTGGATTGGGAGAAAGCCACATATTGATTATCTTAGAGTATTTGGATGCGTGGCTCACATGAAAATTGCAAAGGGGCACTTAAAGAAGTTAGAAGATAGAAGTATTCTCCTGGTTCACCTCAGAGTTGAAAAAGGATCGAAAGCATACAGGCTTTTAGACCCAGATACGGGGAAAATGTACGTAAGTCGTGATGTTGTGTTCGAAGAAAATCCGGCATGGACGTGGGAGAAGAGTGAAAAGATTAAAGCGACACCAGGAATAAGCTTCACCATCGAAGGCTTTGATTTCGTCAGAGAAGTCTATGATGATGAAGGAGAATGGGTACCAGACGTCAGATTAAAGTGGGTCGTCATCTACTTGGGCCAATAGTGAGCAGTCAAATATTTCGGGTCACCCACAAGTAAGCCCACCGGGTAGTCCGATACCGATAAACACCCCGGTCACACCCAATTCCCCCATTACGCTTGATTCATCAATTCAATTGTCGACTCCGAGCACCGCCTCGAGTTCTACTGCGGTGGTGCCCCAAAACGGTTCAGGATGCTCACAAACCTATACGAAAGCAAAAATGAGATTCATATACCCCTTGAGGAACTTATGTTGATACGAAACGATGAAGAGCCTTCATCATATATCGAAGCCAGTAAGTAAGAAAAGGGAATGGCGAGAAGCAATGGATGCTGAATTAGCTTCAATTGAAAGAAACAACACCTAGAGTTTGGTCAATCTTCCAAAGAATCGAAAGGCCATCGGATTAAAATGGGTATTCAAACTGAAGAGGGATCCAAATGGGAAAATTGTAAAACATAAAGCTAGAATTGTGGCGAAGGGATATGTTCAAAAGCACGGGATCGATTTCGATGAAGTATTCGCACCAGTGGCTATAATCGAGACAATCCGGCTTATTCTAGCTTTAGCAGGTTCAAATGGGTGGAAAGTGCATCATCTGGATGTCAAGTCGGCATTTTTAAATAGGAACCTAGAAGAAGAAGTCTATGCCTCGCAACCAGATGGCTACCAGAAGAAAGGTGAAGCTCACAAGGTTTACAAACTGGCTAAAGTTCTCTACCGGCTCAAACAAGCCCCTAGGGCTTGGAATGCATGCCTGGATCAACATTTGAAGAGTCTTGGATTCACGAGATGTGCTCACGAGTACTCAGTCTACACCAAGAGGTCTGATGGAAACATCTTGATTGTAGGAGTGTACGTAGATGATTTACTTGTGACAAGAAGCTGCCCTAAAAGTGTTCAGATGTTCAAAAAGGACATGAACACCAAGTTTGAAATGGGTGATCTGGGGTTCTTGACTCATTATTTGGGAATTGAAGTGAACCAAAAAGGAGATGGGATTACATTGAAACAAGAATCCTATGCCAAAAACCTGCTTGTCAAAACAGGTATGCAAGACTGTAATCCCACAAAGACTCCAATGGAACACAAGCTCAGACTTCGGAAGAAAGATGAAAGCGAACTAGTAAATCCCACTGAATATCGAAGCATTGTTGGTGGCTTAAGGTACCTAACTCATACTTTCCCAGACATCTCTTTCGTTGTTGGAATTGTAAGTCGATTTATGGAAAAGCCAACTGTAAATCACCTTCAAGCAGTGAAGGGTATACTCAGGTACATAAAGGGCACTTTGAATTTCGGTTTGAAGTACTCAAAAGGAAAGGAAAATGTCACTCAAAAGCAAATGATGTCAATGATCGAAAAAGCACAGGTGGCATGGCGTTCTACATAAATGAAAACTTGATCACATGGGCATCACAGAATCAGAGGTGTGTGGCACTCTCTTCCTGTGAAGCAGAATTTATGGCTGCCACAATGGCAGCCTGTTAAGGAATTTGGCTGAGAAGGCTACTCAGTGAGATAACAGGCCAAAAGGTGCCACCTGTAGAGATGAAGGTAGACAACAAATCATCTCTTGATCTGATGAAGAATCCAGTTTTCCATGGCAGAAGTAAGCACATAGACATCCGTTTCCATTTCATCCGAGAATGTATTGAAAATGGAGATATACAGTCACTCATGTATGGAGCAAGGAACAGAAGGCTGATATCCTAACCAAGCCATTGGGAAAACTGAAGTTCGAGGAGATGCAAAGTCTTCTTGGAGTGTTGAAGGTATGATTTCTGAATTAAGGGGGACAATGATGAAATAATTCAGAAATTACTTTAGTTTCTTTACTGCACGTTTAGTTTTGAATAATTCAAAACCCATGTGGGCTAAGTCCGGGTCTTAAGTTAGTAGAGTCAGATAGCGATTTTTAGCACTATTTTAAGTTTAAATAGCTTGCACTTATGTACGTTGAGGTATCACCTCCTTTCTTGATTTACTGAATAAAAGCTTTAAGCTTTAAGCATACTCTGCTTTGTTTTCTTGTTGTCACTGTTTCATTGCCATTCTCAAGTTATAGGCTTGTGAAAAACCAACTCTCTCTCTCTCTCTCTCTCTCTCTCTCTCTCTCTCTCTCTTCAGTTGATATTTATGATTCAACTCTTAAAAATAGAAGCATCTGTGTCCTAGGTCTGTTTTCGTGAATCGATTGTCCGGAGGAATTCCAACATATTTGGGCAACATAACATCACTGCGATATATGTACGTCTCTCTCTCTCTCTCTCTCTCTCTCTCTCTCTCTCTCTCTCTCTCAAGACAGTACGTGGATAAGTCGCACTACTGGAAATGGCTAATGATATACAATTGTGATCAATAATGGCAACTGTCCATTTGGAGGATGTTAATCAGGGGTCTAGAATTTCAAATAAACTAGTAAATGCTTTTATACCAGGAGTCTGGAGAGCAACATGTTCTCTGGAAGTGTTCCACCTGAGCTTGGAAAACTAGAAAATTTAGCAACCCTGTAAGCCTTCTTTGTACTGCATATTTACTTCAACTTTTCATAATTATACATAATGCCGTTATTGATAAAATATCTCTCTATAATGGTTTGTATTTACATTATAGGGTCCTTAACGCAAATAATCTCTCTGGCAAGTTGCCCGTGGAGCTCAATAACCTAACCAATTTGAAAGAACTGTAGGCAGACTCCATCCTTCCAATTTCCAGACTAATGCTTTAAATAGTTTGATTTTTCCAGCTATTGTTACGTTGTTTTCTTCCCCCACATAATATTCTAAATTAGTTATTACTACTTCTCACATTGTCAGCCGCCTAAGTAGCAACAACTTCACTGGAAAGCTCCCAAGCCTTGAGAGCTGGAGTCATCTTGAGAAACTGTAAGTCTATGGTCATTGATCAGTATATATTTAAAATGTTTGTAAGTCTATTCCTTCTTATTTTGCTTCCCCTCATTTTTTCTATTTTCTATCCTCAGAGAGATAGAAGGTAGTGGTCTAGAAGGACCAATACCTGAAAGTCTTTCCTTCTTGAGCAATTTAACAGAACTGTAAGTTGATCATATACTCCCTTCATCAAGATTTCCAATTCTTTCTATTCATGCAGTTATAAGTACTAATCTACATGTCTGTATGTACATGTGCAGACGAATTTCTGATTTAAGTGGAGAGGGCTCACATTTTCCAAATTTGAGTAGGATGACAAGCATGAGTTTGTTGTAAGTGATTGTAGAATTTAGTAAAATTTTAACAAGTTCTTTGATTCAAAACTTGTATATTCAAGAATTTGAGTGGATGTTGCAGGGTATTGAGAAGCTGTAACATAACTGGGATGATTCCAGATAATATATCAAATATGTCCCTGTTGAAGCATCTGTAAAAGTCCCTCCTCTTCCATTTCTGTTTCAGAACCTAGTTTAGACCATATCCATGAGCAGTATCTTTTGTGTTTCTACATTATGATCTTATCTGGTTTATTGTTTAAATTTTCTGAATTATCACCTATATCTATATTCATATACTTACACAGAGATCTCAGTTTCAACAAGCTGAATGGTGATATACCAGACGTAAGTCGACTGAATCTGGAAAAAATGTAAGAATTATATTTTTGTACTTTTTCCCTCTTGATAAATTTGCTTCAACTAAATATTTAAATTAATATTTTTCTTGAATATTAAATCATCTATATTTTCATCAGTAATCTACTAATATGTTGTGAAATGACTATAGGTATCTGACAGGTAACTCCCTAAATGGAAGTGTTCCAACGTGGATCAGAAATAAAGATGTTAAACTGTAAGTTTTTTCGAGCCTCATTTCAGCATTACTTTTGTGTAATATGACATTGGTGCTTGTGAAGCTCAATATGATCTTGTTTATATGCAGTGCAGTAGATCTTTCCTACAACAACTTTAATGAAAATGTTGTGCCATCACCATCAGTTTGTGTTGGAAATCTGTAAGTTTTTAGCGCTCAAATGCTCTTTTCATGCGCACATAAAAAGTTAAAAAACCAAAGTTAAAAGTTTTCTTTCATTCATCAGGAACTTATATAGAAGCTACTCTAGTGGGAATAACTCGTAAGCTTAATTACACTCCCTATTATTCTTCGAATAGAGATGGAACTTTTATGTAATAATTAAGAAAGACACCGAGTTTCCCATATTTGATTTGGTGCAGAGACCTTGGAAAGTGTTTTAACAGCCTTCCTTGCTTGCAGAGTGAGAAATATGCTTTCCAGTTTATAATGTTATATGTGTTTCTATAAAAGTAAAAACAAAGCTGATTCTTCTATATATGTATATGTAGACTACTCTTCAATCCATATCAATTGTGGTGGGCCAGAAGTTACCATTGGAAAAAAGACTTATCAAGCAGATGAGGATCCAGGTGGACCTGCAGAATTTGTTCCTTTTAATGATCATTGGGGATATAGCAGCACAGGAAGTGTATTGAATCTTAATGACAAAAAATATATTGCTACTAATGTATCTGTACTCACTATGAAAGACACTGAACTTTACACAAACGCTCGCCTCTCTCCATTGTCTCTTACTTACTATGGTAGATGCTTACAAAATGGAAACTATACGGTTACTCTACATTTTGCAGAGATAATTTTCAGAAATAATCGATCTTATCAGAGTCTTGGAAGACGTGCTTTTGATGTTTATGTCCAGGTTGAAAACCCTAATTATTAAATCTCCCCTTCTTATAAAAAAATACACTTCATACTCAACATTGATGTATTTGGAAAAAGAGTTTCAATCATATATGTTTGTGACAAGATTTCCATTTTACCTATTATTCAGACACGCCTTTATTTTGTAAACCAAAAGGATTCAATAAACACAAGAAAACACAGCAGATTTGTGATTTCTTGGCATTTAATTTTCCTTTTTACTTTTTGCAGGAGGTAAATCGATTCAAGAATTTTGATATCAAGAATGAAGCTGGTGACGTTGATAAACCTAAAATAACCATAATAAAAAATATTCGTGTAACTAATGGAACATTAGAAATCCGGTTCCAGTATGCTGGGAAAGGTACAGCATTTGTCCCTGATAAGGGAGTGTTTGGGCCTCTGATATCTGCCATTTCTATGGAATCCGGTATGCTTATTATCCACATGTTTTATATATTTTACTTTTCATTACAAATATTCACTATGTGTATGATTGTCATTTCTATTCCAATGATCTATTTATATTCTGTTTAGGAGACTTACTAATATGCTGCTTTTCATAGAATTCAAGGTTCAAAGTCATGGTAAAAACTATACATATGTTGCCATTGGAGTAGTGGCTGCAGTGTTGTGCCTCAGTCTCATAATTCTTGGCATCGCATGGAAGATGGGTTATATAAGGAGCAAAAACTCAAGAGAAAAAGGTATTTGATGACTACTCAATTTAAGAAAATTAAAGTTTATTTCAGTCACATATATTTTCCTAGTTGAATATCCTAAGCCCCCCAAATAAAACAAAAGTAAGAAGTACATTTTTTTCATTGCTAAAATATTGTTTCCCTGCAGATCTAAGAGGATTGGATTTGCAGACTGGTGTATTTACATATAGACAAATCAAGGCTGCCACTGACAATTTTGCTGATTCAAATAAACTTGGCGAGGGAGGTTTTGGATCCGTCTACAAGGTAACATTGTAAATACATTAAATTTCATTTTTTAAAATGCACATTGTAAAATCTACGAAACTTTAACTATGTAAATGATAGAAGGTAAAAGATGAAAAAGAAGAATCATATTAATTAGGCGTCCCTACTAAACCTCAAATTCATGAAACGCAGGGTACACTATTAGATGGAACTCTAATCGCTGTGAAGCAACTCTCTTCCAAATCAAAACAAGGAAACCGCGAATTTGTGAATGAAATAGGCATGATAGCTGGTATACAACACCCTAATGTTGTAAGGCTACATGGGTGTTGTGTGGAACGCAAGCAACTACTTCTTGTGTATGAGTACATGGAGAATAATTCTTTAGCACATGCTCTATTTGGTATTCTCCTTTTCTTCTACTTCTTGAATAGCAACTCCCTCCACCCCATAAGAATTTTGAAGTCTATATTTGACTTTGTGGATTAAAAATATCTGCTCATTAGCCAAAATTTTAAAATACTATTCAACGATGACCAAAACCAATATCGTCAATAATATAGTGATGACAAAATGAAACATATAGGTAGCTGTAATTTGAACAGTTTTGAAAGAAGGTAAGGTTACAACATACATGTAATATCCGAAATGGAAATTGCGACGCCTTTTCATTCCACTAAGAGCTAGTTGGCTCTCCATTGAGAACAAATTTATTTATTTAAGATGCTTTTATAAAATCTCAGAGCAGTATAACTATAAGTTGGAAATTGAGTGGCCTACAAGACAAAGAATTTGTGTGGGAATTGCAAAAGGCCTGGCTTTCCTGCATGAGGAGTCGGTGCTAAGAATGGTTCATAGGGACATCAAGGCGACTAATATTCTCCTAGATGCTGATCTTACTCCAAAGATCTCAGATTTTGGCTTAGCAAGGCTTGATGAAGAAGAGAACACTCACATCACGAATAGAGTTGCTGGAACTATGTGAGCAATAGTCTCGTTGTCTTTTCTAATAATATCATGTTGCTTTTATTAATTACTTTCAGTTTTCGTTTGTTCAATTTGCTTTTGGTACTTCAGAGGGTACATGGCACCAGAATATGCATTATGGGGATTCCTGACCTACAAAGTAGATGTATACAGTTTTGGGGTTCTTGCACTGGAAATCGTTACTGGAAAGGACAATATGAGATATACGCCACATGAAGATTGCTTTTGTCTTCTTGATTGGGTATGACACAACTAATTCTTTTAATATACAGTTTGATCCTTCACCACATTTCCCAACACATCCACAGTTTTATCATATATATATATTTTTTCCTTTCTAAGGCTGTGGTTCTGAAACAAAACGGGAGTTTGATAGACTTGGTGGACCCACGATTGGGTTTCGACTTCAACAAAAAAGAGGCAGTGAGAATGATCGAAATTGCTCTATTGTGCACTAATGAGTCCCCAACTCTTAGGCCTATCATGTCTGAAGTAGTTAATATGTTGGAAGGCCATACCGAAATCGAGGAACCAACTATGAATGTGATCACATCTAAAGACAAAGTCGGGTTTCAAGCACTTGCTGAGAAGTTTGAAGGGATGCAGTCACATGAGTTTGATCAAACATATACATCTATTAATCCAACATCTTCCAGCTCAAATGACACCTATTTCGGTAGTCAAATTTCTCAAACATATTGACTCATACTCGCATAAGCACCTTTTGCAATGGAGTTGCTAGTATACTAGTCAAGTTCTGTACACTATTATAAAAAAGAATCAACCAGAATGTACTGGAAAATTCTACCAATAATTGTTGGAGAAAGACATTGAAGACAAACGATTACTTTGATTGGTTCTATGTGTGGGAAACAAAAACTTCTATTAATTACACACAACCATACATTTAGTACGATACGTACACACATATATAAGGCAGCAACCAATGCAGCTTGTTGAAGGAACCGATGTACCCTTTGAGAAAGACGTCCCTTCAAATCTTCAAGGCAGCTTTACAAAGTCACTGATTCAAAGCCTTGGTTCATACACCTAAATGGCATAGGACTGTCATATAACAACTATACTTAATAGTTATTGATCTATTTGCCCTTGTCTAGCTTATATCTTCCAACATTCCTTCTTAAACTAGACTAGAAAAGCGCCAAGCTTTTTCTTCAACTTATTGAGTCCAAACTTTTTCAACGAAGACATATAGGCCAAACTCAAAAACCTATAATGGGGATGCATTATATTCACTAACCACCAAGTTGTTGGCGTGCAAACCCAATCCCACATTAGTCAAAAGAGAAACCAGATGCTAGCATATAAGACAATGATTAATTAATCCTTTCTATTGCCAATTGGTTTTAGAAAATGGAACCTCGTTGTTATTATATGTTGAGCATGGTTGGTCTAATATCAGTCCTAAGAAATGGTATTAGAGCTACGGTCGTAGCCCCGATGATGAGTGTGGCGTAGGTGGCACAATTCCCAATGGTCCCCAGTCTAAAGACGTTGATCCTAAAGCCTTGTATTGAAAGTCTTCCCGATGGCCATGTCAGGTGAGCTTGTTCCAAGAGTATACCAGCGGTATGAAAAATGATTGGATCAGATGAACAGTCTTGGAAAGGAGGCCAAGGTGGAGCTTCGGTTTGAGGGAGGATTGTTGGGGTGCAAACCCAATCCTATATCGGTAAAAAGAAAAACCGGATACTAGCATATAAGTGCAATGGGTAATCCCTTCTATTGCCAATTGGTTTTAGAAAAAAGTAACCTCGTTGTTCTTATATGTTGATCATGGTTGGGCTAGTATCGATCCTAACACAAGAAATTCTCATGCTCCAATCTTCATTCACTCTTTTATTGTCCAATTGTTAAAACGTGTACCATCTTTGTAGCACACTTGAAACAAACATCATGCTTACCAAAATCTTTTCACTTAGCCTCAAACAAAATGAATAAAAATCCTTTTTTTTTTTCTTTGTAAAAAGAGGTTCAAACTTTCTTTCACACACAAATTAATTATATTGGGATTAATCTTAAACGTCATCCTCTACAGAACTTTTCTTGCAATGAGGGTGATAATAAAGGTTGTTATTTACTAAGAGCTAAGAAATCCTTTTGTTAATCCCACATGCAAACTTTTTTTTAAAAGCACCTCAATGGATACCTTCAATGATCTTATCAAGAATAATAGTTTAACCAAAGCATCATATCATCCACCTAGTGAATTGCAAACCACACCCTTTGTAATTTTGTATCTAAAGGCTTTGATTTTTCTAGTTTTTCACACTCATGCTTGTACTTTTCCTTCATGGTTATCACCATAACATGCACTATATATAAAGCACTCTTAGGTGATTTGTCCACCAACATTTCATTTTATGAAAGTACTCTTAGGTGATTTATACACCAATAAGATGCCAACATCACCATGAAACCAAGATTTGTACCTATATTTTTATGCATCTTTATTTTATTAAAAAAAAGTGTAGCTTTATTTTATACAAGGTATGTTGTCACAGTCATCTTTGCAAAATCAATAACCCATCTTCTTTCCTTTCTTCTTACAAGAACCCATGTGGAAGATAAACTTCTTACTCTTTGTAATATAATTAGTTTCATGCTGCTAGATCAACATACCACGTCGGCATCAAATGTCACATTAGCTTTTTCTTTCCACACCTATCCATACTAGTTCCGATACCTATCCCGAAGTGACTAAGTCGCTTCTCATCGACAATTCTTACAATGTGCCCACACTAGCACATGCTAACACTCTTCCTAGTTCACTAGGACTCCCACCCTACACTGTTATCCTATTGGAAAGAAACTCCCATCAATGCCAATTAACGACCTCACAAATACTATTACATGAAACTAAAATTAAGTGGTTTTTTGGCCAAGATATCCTACACTACAACGGCTGGACTCAAACAAGAGCTACACAATATAGCTAAACCAAACAATCTAAAGCTACCTAATTCTAGGGATATGCAAGTTAATGTTTGTCCAATAGTTAATCAATATTAATGTAACAGCCCAATTTTCATAAAAATTTTAAAATTTTGTTTTCATAACATCAACCATAGTAAATATAAAAATTCCATTACATATCCATGTTATTTTGAAAATTCAAAGTACAAAGGACCAAAAGTGAAAACACTGGAGAATGCATGCCACGTCATCAAGTCGGGCCCTTGCCCTTATCACTAGAAGTACCTGAGACATACAAATAAACTGTAAGCACAAGCTTATTGAGTTTCCCAGTCAAACAAAACATATAATCACATAATGTAATGCTCATACGTATACATACAAATTGTCATGGACTCCCTCCATGGTCTTCAATGGAATGTCATGGGCTACCTCCATGGTCTTATATCCGTATGCCATGGGATCCCCCATGGTCTTCACATAAACCCATGCATAAATCAAACAACATATCATTTCCCATTCAATACAAACATATCATATTAATTATGGGCCAACTTTGGTGCCTTCGACCCATGAGTGTGGTAAGAAGACTCACCTCAAATACTAATAGAAGTTGAATAGTCCCTAGCTCTGAGTATCTACTCTACTCAATCCCTAAATATAAACAATTCTTTAGATTCAACATAATACTCCAAACCCTAAGAGTCAACATTAGTCAAAGTCAAAGTCAAGGTCAACATTCCGAGTTGACTCAACTCGTCGAGTTTGGCTATCAACTCGTCGAGTTCCCTTATTGACTGGCCGGATCGCGAAAAGTCCCACCAATTCGTCGAGTTCACTTATGAACTCGTTGAGTTGACCATAAAATCCACTTCTTAATGCATTAAGCCGTTTCCTTTGAATCCAAGGACTCCAAACCTCATACCCCTTTAAAAATGATGTTTAGAAGGGTAAAGTTTCCAACTTTACCCTCAAGGACCATCCATAAATCTTCAAACTCAAACCCTAGGCCCTTTTAAGAGGGTCTTGACCCATTAAGCCCTTAAACTCTCACTCCAATGTTCCAAAACACAGATCTGATGTCCAAAGTTAGGCAAAGCACGTAAAGTTTCAAACTTTACGTCCATCCATGCTAGAAATACCCTCTAAGGCTCATCTATGACTTCATAATGGACATATTGCATGAATGGGACATAAGGACCAATAAAGTTTGTAACTTTAAGCTTCAAGAGGTCACGAAGGGGTCAGATCTAGCTTGACAACCCCTGGAACCCACATCTTTTGGACAACTCAATCAAACCCCCCAAAATCATGCTTAAACTTCAAAATAAGAAGATCGAGATGAATACATGACAAAGTGACAACTATATACCTAAAAAATGCTTCCTTTGAAGAAGAGCTTCTGGATCTAAAGCCCCTCCTTCAAGATAGATGCTTCCTACCTTTAAGCTCCTTTCAAGAATCACCAAAAACCACTCTTTTAAGCTCACCACACTTAAGATGCCAGATGGAAAACGAATCTAAGGTTTCTTTGGACATGAAGGTTGGTAGGGAGGCCAGCCAAGGGAGGTTAAATCATTTATATAGGGTGCAACACCCTAAATTAAGGTTTCATCTTGGGCCTTCAACTCATCGAGTTGGTCTCCCTAACTCGTCGAGTTGGACCATTAAATTCCGCGGCCAAAGAGATTCATACACGGCGAGTTGGAGCTCCCCAACTTGTCGAGTTCTATCCCAAATCCTTAAAAACATGATAAGAAATGACTAATACCTGGACCAAGCGTTACAATTAATAAGAATTCCTAAAAGCACAAAGCAATTGGCAATTAAGCAGTACAACTAACCGGCTATTCTAGCACATATAACAATTTTATGTCGTAGAACAATAAATAAGATTTGAACACTTTCCCTTTTTCCTTTAGCACTGAGTAACTGTATACAACGTGCTTTCAATCACCTTTTTCCAAACCGTTTCGTTTAGTTTTATAAAATTTTATTTTTAAAAATAACTCTTGAGCCGCGAACTTAATTTCAGAACTCACCGAAGTGAGATTGATTATCTCAAGATGTGCTCTGATACCAACTCGTAACATTGCAAAATTTGCAATAAATTTTGAAAATTTAAAAACCAATATAAGTATATTCAAACCAGAATCGAATGATCAAGGTAATTTCAAAAACCATTTGGTAATTTTAAATTCCAAAAAAAACATAATCCAATGTAACATAAAACTCCAACAATCCATCCCGAGCCAATGTGTATTGTCATGCCCTGCCATCCTGAGTACTTGCTGATCCTGAAACAATATTATTAAAGGAAAAGAAATATGCACAAAGCTTAATAAATTTCACACATACACAATATCATATCTTACAAGCTCTACCCCTGACATACATGTATCAACAACATTAGTCACACAACCATACACACATGTAAAAGAATAAATCGGAAACAAACATACACATGTTGAGACACATTGGTTATACCCAAATCCCCCTTGCTCATTACGTCAACCCTTTGGGACACATTGGTCAAGCCCAATCCGCCAAACCTAACCCTATTAGACACATCAGCACCGACCCCCTTGCTTAGTGTGTCGACCCTTGGGACACATGGGCTATGTTCGATCCCTAACTAAACAGTAACCTAACCTAGTGCTACCCACATATACATCCTATAAGCACAAATGAGTTAAAGTAAAAGATGCACAACATCAATCATTATAATGAGAAACTCACATCGAGTATCATGATAAACCTCTGACTGTAGCTCGAAAACCCAATCACACCAATTCACTTTTCCAAATTCCTAAGAATATAAATCTAGATTAAAAATGGCTACCATTCACCCTAAACATATAAGTAATCTAATAAATTAAATTTCTAGATTTTAACCTAAAACAACATCCTGTTCAAGGCCACTTTAACACCACCACCAAAGCCTACCAAAGTTACAATATTTTTCCATATTCTAGTAGTTCAATGTCTTATATTTCTAGGAACCACTTGTACATGTCCATACAAGTTTTCTATAATTTTCCATGGATTTTACAAAACTACATATCAATGCAGTTAATTTTGGACTAGTCTGTGAAAATAATGATTTTCACCCTAGTTAGCCAACATCAGGTCAAGGAAAAAATTACGGGCATACTAGACTCAAGATCTGAAATTTGAGAAATGACGAACCCTAAATCCGACTCCTGATGATTTTTCTAGGATTTTTACAAAACAGGATCAGAATAGGTATTTTCCATAAATTCCTAACTTTTACTTATTGGGTTAATTTGACATCTTAACCCAATAAGTCATCAACCATAGACTATTAATGCTGGAAATTAAGTTCCTAATAGTAGCAATATTACATTAAGTCAAAAAGCCAATTAGAATCACAAACCCTTACTCAAAGTACATTAGCAAATGTGAAAATCCAATGTATGTTGCTATTAGATAAGTTATGTACTTAGGGTTTTTAGGTTTCATCTTCTCAGCACCCAAGCCTATTATGAACTCATTATCATTGTTGGAAACAACACCACCCATTTCCATCATAGTAGTGGTGGCCGGAGGTGGCTTCCACCACCATAACGGTGGTGGTGATGATTTGACTAAGAAGAAGAAAAGGGCAAGGAGAAAAATACTAGAAGCATACCTCAAAGTAGAAATTTGATCTAAGACAAGCCTACACAAGCTCCTACTCCACCCACTCCTATCTTTTCCGATGGCTACGAGATCAATACAGAGTTTATGACATTTTTAGAATGGCGGTGGTAGCGACCTAGATAAACAAAACATTCTAAAATCAAAAGCTACATGAAGTAGCTTTCAACAAAACGCTCCAAAATCAAACGCTACCCGTTAACCGCTACCGCTATCCGCTACCAGCTATTTTTGCCGAACACGTCGTAAATCGAGATGGAAATTAATATAGATAATAATTACAATGCTTTATAAATGTTTAATTTAAAAAAATATAATTTCAAGAAAATAATAATAAAATAATTATTTATAATAAAATATATTTATCAACATTTTGAAAACAATATCAAGGCCTACGATTAAAGAACTTTACATCTTATCTTGCTAATCAAATTTGTTTGACCTAAGTTCATTTTGTAATTCGTTTTTTCTTTGAATTTCTCTTACACGCATGATCAACGAGCGTCAATAACAAGGGCCCGCACGTTTTCTGAAGAATCAAACAACCGAATTCAACGAACATCTTCACTCTCTTCCCCAATAACTCAATGATTCCCAGAATCCCCAATTTGGTCGTCGATGTTAAATCCCTTTCTTGTTGATCGTATCAATGTGACTATTAATCTACTAGCATCACAATGATCGAGGGGTTTAACATCAAGCAGGTGAGATGGAGCGCTATGTTTCTAGGGATTTCGAATCTTCTATTGATAATCATCAACATCATTTTGATCACCGTGGCTTATCCGGACTGTGACTTTGGAGATATTATTCCATTTATTGTGATTCTTTTTGTCTCGTTTCTGAGAATAGTCACGATGATTCCGATCGCAATTTCCCAAAGAGCTACGGCCATGACGATTATTAATACTCCTTCCGAAAAACGAGCTGTTGGAACCCTAATTCGGCGTCATCGGCGGGTAAAATTTCACATCGATTTCTTCTTTTTCTTCTTATTTATATTAGTAATCATACAATGACGGGGTTGGTTAAGAAAAATGTTCAGAAAATGAACATCAGTAAGAAATTTGTTTTTTTTACCAATTAGTGGATCAAACTCTTGATAAATTTTGTTTAAGGACTTGGTGTTTTCAACTTGATCATATAATACATGATGATAAAGATAGGTGATAAATTGTGCCTTTCCTTGCTTAACCTCTGAACTGGTCCACAACATAAAAAAATTGAGAAAGAGTATAGATAGGTGATAAGTTGTGGCTACAGCAAGCCATCTCCATTTTTGAGATATCAGTATGCTTCTACACATAGTATTTGCCCACATATCACTTGCTTTTATAGAAATAAGATCCTTCAAGGTTTCATGAACTACAGATTGCTTTACATAACCTTGTGCCTTTCCTTGCTTAACCTCTCCACAACATTTCATCATAATACATGGTAAAATATATACTATTCTGTAGAAAACATATCACCATCATTTTGCAAAGGAACCATTTCACAAAACTCCTGTTTTGAGCTATATATGGTTTGGCAAATTCTTGACTCATGTTAATCGCCTTAGCCGATGATTTTAATCTTTCTTGAGCTTTATTAGCTTCTTTAACTCACTGCCTTTGATTTCCAATGTCCTAGGAAATCTATTCCATATCACATCAACATATCATACACATGCAAGTCCATTGACAATATCATTTTAGGCCTTAATCCTAAGCATATACATATCATTTTAGGCCTATTCTTAAAACATTGACATATATTCCAATTAAGATACTTTAACACATCTGGTCCTTTACAATGACACTTTAACATATTATCCTACGTGAGCTTCCTGTACATATTGTTTGTCTATATTGTTAGCATGCTTTACACATTACTTATCAATCATAGAAATGATGGAACCTTTAGATATCTCATAACATATCAGTAGATACATAGCATAATACCATATTGGACATGTTGCATTACAATAGAAGACATGTCTCATACTGTCATATCATAACACATACTTGGCTCATAAAGCTCGTCACACCCATTTAGAGTCTTAGTTCTTTTCATAGACAAGTAGTCTTAACATAACCACTTGTCACATCAGGTTTGACTTGTCATACCTTTATCATTTAATTTCCATTTCCATATCATAAACATGTTTCATCAAGATACATGTCCTTTCTCCATCATCCACATTGTTATTACAATACATCATCTAGGATTTAATCTTGAACAGTGTGAGTATTGGCATTGTTGGACCTTGTTTTTCCTAATTATTAGCAACTAATTGTTGAATTTATGCATTAACAAAATTTGGTATCCTATCTACCTATACCCAATCATACAAATGGAATATCTTTGTATGCAAATGTTCCATTGGAATTGACATATCACAATTGTACAGATGTCACCTAATTTAAAATTTCTGTTATTACTTAACAGATTAGATACAGGAAGTGGATACGGTGGACCCGATTTGCATTTGTAATTACAATGTTCCAGTTTATGAGTGCAAGTTATCTTGTATTCAGTGTTTCAAGAAATGTTTTTGAAGATCGAACTCCAAATGCATGTGTATTAGGTAAACTTGAGTCTCATTTCTCTTATTTTGTTCTTTCCACTATTACAAGTGTCTTACTATCCCTAAAACTTTTTATTTTTTTTTTTTTTCTACAGGGATTCTTTCAACTAACAAGATCTGGCTGCATAGTATGTTGGTTCTATTCATCATCATGGTGTGTTTTGTCACACTGTTACAATGTTTTTCAGGATCTGATGTTTTAAGATGGAGATCTTTCTACACAAATGAAAACAAAGCATGGAAACACCATTACCATGAGATATTTGATCATGGCATCCGTGAGGCATTGTGCTGTATGGGACGTATAAAATACTTGTATGCTTCCGAATCTTTTTCTTTCCCCATTAAGTGTTGTATACATAACGTCTGTTTCTTTTCAACCATCTGAATGAGTCTAAATGACCATTTTACCCTTACATTCCAAAAACATACATTTCACAATAGAGATGATGCGAGGAAAAAAAAGAAGGGGAAATAGGTAAAGGGTTAGTGTCTTAATACAGCCATGTATAGCTGTGTAGATTAAGTGCTTAAGACATTAAGCTCATCAAGTCAAAAAGAAACAACCCTTTAAATTCTTATGTGTATTATTGATTTTGCTTACTTCAAATTGTAGAACTGCAATGGAGGAAGATGAAGTTTTCTCAGTGGCACAGTTACTGGGTGACCTTGTTGCTTATCGTGCATCTGGGAAAGGACATCTAGAACTCTTGGCAGGTTTTTCTTTTCTTTAAAATGAACCTAATTTGTTTACATTTGAAAAGAAATATTATGTTAATTTTGTGATAAGGTCTTTCTTTTTTTTTTTTTTCTCTTTATTTTTGTGATTGACTCTATTACTTTCTGTGACTTGATTAATTAATTACTGTATACAGGCCTAGCTTTGTTGCAAAGGGAAAGCCGAATGCCTAATTTTCAAGAGGAAGTCACGGTGGCTTCTCAAGAATTGATTCAAGGAGCTGCTGATTTTCATCCTTATGCAGAAGCTGCCTATACAGTCAGTTTCATAACTTTTGCCTTTTCATATTTTTAAAACAGTTTCTCAATTTTAATTAATTAATTAATATTTCAGGGTCTTTTACTAGATGTTGGAAGAAACCCTGTATTGTTCCTTTGTGCATGGTTGCATAGGCAAGGGATTTGGACACCTTGGGTTAGAAATAAGCTTCCTGAACTCAAAGGAGACAATTGGTGGAGAGGTCATGCAAAAGCTTTTTTAAAATATGTCAATTTGCCCCCTGATACACTTCGACAAGGACGTGTCTATCAGGTTATTTTTGTAATTTTTAATCTGTTGTTACTTCATGACTAGTTTTCACTTTTCACATGTCTTTATTCTATATATCCTTACATTTGTTGGGATATTTACCCAAACAGTCCCTGCCAAGAACTTTTCTCTACATAAATGGTCCCTATAAATTACAAAAATTGTTATTCGACAGTTACCATTTCTATAATTTTGTGAAACATAAGGACAATTTCTGTAATTTTGCTTTTAGGCATGGACTATTTCTGTAATTTTGTGAAAAGTAGGGAACTTTTATGTAAGTGAAACACATGGACCATTTCTGTAATTGTATGAAACATAGGAACCATTTCTGTTAATTTGCTATTTGCCAGGGATCATTTCTGTAGTTTTTTAAAACACAAGGACCCTTTTTATAAAAAATAATTCTATATATCCTTACATTTGTTGGGATATTTACCCAAACAGTCCCTGCCAAGATTTTTTTCTGTACATACATGTTCCCTAGTTTAACAGAAAATTACAGAAATGGTCTCTATATAGAAAAAATTACAAAAAGATCCCTGTACAGAATTTCTTTTCTTTATAAAAATGGTCCTTGTGTTTTAAAAATTTACAGAAATGATCCCAGCCAAATAACAAGTTAACAGAAATGGTTCCTATGTTTCATACAGTTACAGAAATGGTCCCTATATAGAAAAAATTACAAAAACGGTCTTTGTGCAGAATTATTTTTTTTATAAAAACGGTCCTTGTGTTTTAAAAAATTACAGAAATGATCCCAGCCAAATAACAAGTTAACAGAAATGGTTCCTATGTTTCATACAATTACAGAAATGGTCCCTATATAGAAAAAATTACAAAAACGGTCTTTGTGCAGAATTTTTTTTTTTTTTATAAAAACGGTCCTTGTGTTTTAAAAAATTACAGAAATGATTCCTGGCAAATAGCAAATTAACAAAAATAGTTCCTATGTTTCATACAATTACAGAAATGGTCCATGTGGTTTCACTTGCATAAACGTTCCCTACTTTTCACAAATTACAGAAATTGTCCCAACGTTTCAAAAAATGATAAAAATGGTCACTGTCTAATAGCAAATTTACAAAAATGGTCCCTGTGTACGAGAACATTAGAAAAAAATTTATCGAAAATATAAGATTAATAAAGGTCATCCCACTAGTTATTTATTTGTTTTGAACTTTGAAGTTGGATATTGTTGGGTTTTCAGGCGAGATGTGAAGCAGCATACTTTGTTGTGGTTCTTCATGACATAAAATCTGTTGTGATTTGTGTGAGAGGAACTGAAACTCCTGAAGATTTACTAACAGATGGTTTAAGTAAGGAATGTGTGCTTGCTACAGAAGATATAGATGGTTTGATATAGTACGTTCTGTTCTCTCTCTCTCTCTCTCTCACACACTCAAAATGGAAAAAAATAATCTTGCATTTATTTTGGGACAAGTTTTATAATATTCTTTTTTAAACATTTATTTTTGAATGGCATCTTATTATGACATTTTCATGACCTTGTCACAGTGGTAATCTTATTCCACCAGGTTCAGGATATTATGGACACTCCGGTATAGTCGAGTCTGCACGTGATCTCTATCAGCAAATTGATGGAAATCCTGAAAAAAAAGGTATGAATTTAATCTTTCTTTCTCTTTTTTAATCATACTATTTCAGCAAATCACACAAAATCCATTACATTACATTATCTCCTTTTACCATATTTTGATACTATAACACACATTAACAATTTTCCATGTAAACAAATCAAACTTGGTAACAGGTTTTTATAATGTAATGGCATTTTGTGTAATTTGCCCAAACAATATATAACTAGGGTGGAAACATTATCATAGTGTTTATAATGTTTATCCTAATGACAATTTAAACTGATTTCTTCTAGAATTTATTGAAAATCAGAATTCCAAGCTGGCGGATTGCTTACTTCATTGCTGGGAGAGGGATGTGAGTGTGAAGGCTACAACCTTCGCATTGTGGGACATTCCCTTGGTGGAGCTATCGCTTCAATGCTAGGATTAAAGGTATATTTAAAACCTTTCATTTTGAGAAAAATTACAATTTAGTCCCCGGACTTGTTTGTTTATAATTTTCCTTCTTCTTATCAACAGTTATATGGTCGATACCCTCAGTTACAAGTTTATAGTTATGGCCCACTTCCATGTGTAGATTCAGTCTTAGCAAATGCATGTTCAGGTTTTGTCACAAGGTAATTTTTTTATTTTTTATTTATTTTGTCATCCATTTTTCTCCCAATTATTTTTTAAAATGTCTACTTATTTTCTGCAGTATTGTGTACGATAATGAATTTTCATCGCGCCTTTCGCTTGCTTCGATCATGAGGTTGCAAAGAGCTGCCATGCTGGCACTATCGAATGACAGGGATGCTGACTCAGCAAAAATGCAGAAACTTGCAAGAAGGTTTCTTTCAGTGAGCACTTATCTATGGCACAAGCCTCATGAGGAGCCTTCTTCTTCTTCAGGGTCAAGCTCATTGCCACCAAGAAATGAAGACGAGGGTCACGCTATACGTGGTACTTAATTACTAAAATACCCCCATTATGTATATTAAAATCAAAATAATAAAAATAATTTATTATATCCTGCAAAATAACTGTTTGCATGTTGACACTAAGCTTTTGAAAATCACTGTAGTGAGCATTCGGGAACAAAATGAAGATTCCAATCATTGGCATAATATAGACATAAATGATACATCGGATGATGATAATAATGTCAATCGCAGACGTTTTTCATCAAATAGAAACTCTAATCCGTATTATGAGCCTCCACATGATGAGGAGACATCACGTGATCATCTTGTATCACAGTACATGGAAGCCATGCCATCATCACATGAAAAAGAGGAGACACATGAAAACTTTAGAGAAATGTTTTTGCCAGGTGTCATCATTCATATAATCCCTGACAAGAAAAATAACGATGTCCCTCTTTATAGAAGATGGAAGAGTACACTAACCACACAGTGTGGGTTTGAAGCTTATGTGGTTAAAAAGGAAGCTTTCATGGATTTGATTGTATCGCCTTCTATGTTCATTGATCACCTCCCATGGAGGTAAATCATCCAACTAAATCATAACACTTTTTATTTATTTATTTTTAATTTCAAATGAAAATAAGAAAAGGTAAATAATCAATCTAATGGAAAAATTTTATTAACTGATTGGTAGATGTTCGTATGCTCTGAAGAAATTACTTGAAAAGCGGAGTCTTCAACAAGAGTGTGATGGGGTGAGTTTGAGATCATGATGGATTAATTAAAACCTTCTTTTACCCATTGAATTTAAAGTTGGAATCTTTTAATTGCCATGTGTTGTAATTTAATTGAACAGTGAGCTGTCATCATAACTAACTACTAACACCTACCACACAAGGGTGAAATTTATTGGGCGTAGTTTTTGTATAGCATACAAGTAGTGGATAGTTTGTAGAAATTAAATTAAGTTATGTAAGTATTTGAAGAAATTCAATGATTAGATGATTTAGTTTTGAACTTGTATTAAACCACAGTTAGGAGAGTTACATTACCAGACTTGATGTATGTAGCTTAAGCAACTAGATTCATGTCACAGAAGGGCTGTTTTCCGTTAAAGTTTGGGTTTATGTGTATGTATATATATTATTTTTAATTTAGATGTGTATTATTGTTTTCTAGACCGGAATGGAAGGGCACACACAATGAGAATTTTGAAAACGTGTTTAGTTCGTCTATTTTTCTAAATTTTTCATGGAAAATGAAAATTTTTAATTTTTTAAAGTTACAAAGAAGTTGGAAAATTTTGGAAAATCGATAATCATTACTTTTCACATTTTTCTAATTCCAAAATTTTTCTAAAATATAAACACTCACTCCCACCCCATCCACTTCTACCTACTCACCTTAACACCCCCAATCCACCACACTCCTACCTACCTACACTCACTCTTAAGCCTACCTTCACACACACACACACACACACTCCAACCCCCACAAACACATATACACATACACACACACACACCCATAAACACACATACACCAATCCCCATAAACACACCCACACCCACACCCACATTCAAACACATGCACACACACCAACCCCCACAAACACACACACACACACACCAATGCCCCCCCCCCCCCCCCCCCCCCCCCCCGCGTCATGTCTGGTGCAACTGAAACAAACTCTACAAAGGCAATCCATCCCGTTTACACAGTTACCAACATACACACCAAAGTGAGAGTTCTTGGTGGCACCAAGGTCACGTATTCCTCTTGGGTTCGATTGGTCAAACTTCACACCAAAGGCTACAAAGTTTTGTCCCATATCGATGGAACAGCACCCCCAGCAAAGATAGATCCAACTTATGACACTTGGTCAGAAATTGATGCTATTGTTCTCCAGTGGATCTACGGGACCATATCCGATGATCTCCTTGGTCAGGTCCTTGATCCGGACTTTACTGCATATGATGCCTGGTCCAAACTTCAGAACGTTTTCCTCAATAATAAGGGTTCTTGGGCAGCAGCTCTAGAACATCAGATCAACAACTTGACTCTTCGAGCAATGACACCCCTTGAAGCTTACTGTCAGCGACTAAAGGACCTCTCTGGTCAACTTAACAATGTGGAGTGCCCAGTCAATGAAAAACGTCTCGTATTGCAACCGGTTCGTGGTTTACCCTCAAAATTTGACACAGTGGCCGCATACATAAATCAGACTTCTCCCAACTGGGATACTGCATGCTCGATGTTATAGCTTGAAAATCAAAGACAACGTGCCCGTGAAACTCACTCACCTGTCGAGGTCGACGCTACTGTTGATCATGAACCACAATCGAACCCTAAATCAAGACGCGGGGACATTAGAAACAGAGGCCGTCCATCCCATCCACGTAACTCGAATCCACGTTTCTCATCGTCATCTCGTTCTCAAAACAAAACAAACCAAGCACCTAATAGTCGCCCACCAGCTACAAACCAGAATAATCGGCGCAGTCTTCATCTTGGTCAAAATTGCCCCCATGGTCCATTCATCCGCCTCCTTATTGGGCTTCACCACCACCATGCCCGTATCCTACTCAGCCTGGTTGGGCCTCACCTTGGCCTGCACCTCCGACACAGCAGCAGTAGCAAGGCCAACAACCATAAGCCCATTTTGCTGAAGTAAACCCACTGGAACTCTCCGAACTCGGGGCAGCTTTTTCAACAATGACTTTGGACCAAAACGATGACCAGTGGTACATGGATTCAGGAGCAACTACTCATCTTACCCGAGATGCAGGTAAAATCTCAATTCCAAGTGTGTCATCTATAAAATTGGTATTTGTTGGAAATGGTAATCAAGTACCAGTAAATGGATCAGGTCACTCTCTTTTACCAAACCCACATAAACCATTTCATCTCAAAAACATTCTTCACACACCCAAAGTTATCAAAAATTTAATCTCTGTCCGTCAATTTTGTCGAACAAATAATCTATCTGTTGAATTTGATTCCTATGGTTTTTCTATAAAGGATTTCAGCACTGGGAAGCTCCTAACGAGGCACAATAGTGATGGTGACCTCTACCCCTTCACGAATCAAGAAACAGCTCCAACTTTATCTTTTTTATTTCATCTAGTTCATCTTTTTGGCATTATAGACTAGGTCATCTAGGACATTTTGTAATGGATTTTCTTAGTTCCGATAAATATATCTCTTGCAATAAAATTGATCGTTCCTTTGTTTGTCAATCTTGTCAAATTGCTAAGCACAAATTCTTATTCTTTACCGACTCCACATCCACCACCATAAAACCTTTTGACCTTGTCCATGCCGACTTGTGGACATCACCACTCCGCAGCAACATTGGTTTTAAGTATTACCTTATTTTAATTGATGATTTCACACACTTTATATGGGTGTTTCCGCTCAAGTACAAATCTGAAACCCATGAAAAGATAATACATTTTCACAAACACATACAAACTCAATTCAACACTACATTTAAAACTCTCCAATGTGACAAAGGGGGAGAATTTGACAACCACCAACTTCATCACTTTGCATCTACTATCGGTCTTCATATCCGTTTTTCTTTCCCTCACACTTCCCAACAAAACGGGACAGCCGAACGTATGATTCGTCGTATCAACGAACTCATGTTATCTATTTTAACCCACGCCTCTCTACCACCTTCCTTTTAGGTCGACGCCCTTCACACCCCAGCTTACCTTCACAGCATCCTACCCACCAAAACACTTCACAACTATACCCCAACCTCCGTCCTCTATCTCAAACATGCCACATACGATCACCTACGGATTTTTGGTTTTGCGTGTTACCCCAATCTTAATGCCACACAACTATAATTACAAAAGAATCGATGCCTTTCACTGATAAAGGAGGGGATTAAATACCCAATGTACAGAGAGATTACAGGAGGAAATTGGGGAAAATCTAGGCTAAATAAGGAAGTACTAATTTACATTAATTACACAGTAAATATAAGATCGGAAATATACAGAAGGTGTATATTTTGGTTAATACTCCCCCGCGATCGAATGGTTGGCTGGCTGAATAGAGAGACTGGAACGGAAGCGAGTGAATAGATGACGGGGTAATCCCTTGGTAAATATATCTACATATTGGTAATTAGCAAGGACATGTAGAACGTGAAGGGAACCCATGCGAACTTTTTCGCGAACGAAATGGATGTCAATCTCAATATGCTTCGTGCGTTGGTGCTGAACCGGGTTTTGAGTAAGATATACAGCTGAAATGTTGTCACAATAAATAATCGTTGTCTGGTAAAGCGGAAGATGGAGCTCGAGGAGTAAGTTGCGTAGCCATGTAGTTTCAGCTGCGGCGTTGGCAACGCCTTTGTACTCGGCTTCAGCACTGGACCGGGAGATAATTGGTTGTCATTTGGACGACCATGAAATGAGATTATCATCGAGAAATACACAGTAGCCGGATGTGGACCGTCGAGAGTCGGGACATCCCCCCCCCCCCCCCAATCTGCGTCAGAGTATGCAGTGAGTTTTGTAGATTTGGAGGGAGAAATATGGAGTCCATGATGATGGGTGCCTTGGAGGTATCGTAGAATACGTTTCAGAAAGTTAAAATGTGGATCGCGAGGGGCATGCATAAAGAGGCATACTTGTTGGACAGCATACGCAATGTCGGGGCGAGTGAAGGTTAAGTACTGTAATGCTCCAGCGAGGCTGCGATATAGAGTCGTGTCTTGCATTAGGTCGCCGGCAGTTGTGCTGAGTTTAGAGTTAGTGTCAACAGGAGTGGCACAAGGTTTACATTGTTGCATGTTCGCCCGGTGAAGAATATCATCCACATATTGTTCTTGGGTAAGAAATAATCCTCCATTTTGATGTTTCACTTGGATGCCGAGGAAGTGATGAAGAGGCCGAAGGTCCAACATAGCAAACTCTTTGGATAATAGAGTGTTGAAGTGTCGAAGAGTTGCGTCGTTAGAAGCGGTCAATACAATGTCATCCACATAAAGAAGAAGATATGCCATTTTTGTGCCTCGTTGGAAGACAAAAAGAGAGGTATCACTTTTGGTGCTTTTAAAACGCATGTGTGAATGAATGTTGCAAAGCAATGATACCAAGCTCTCGGGGATTGTTTAAGCCCGTATAAAGATTTTCGTAACCGGCAAACATGTGTTGGGTGTTGTGTGTCCGTGAAACCAGGGGGTTGGAACATATACACAGTCTCATTGAGATTCCCATGTAAGAATGCATTCTTTACATCTAGTTGGTTTATAGGCCATGATCGGGAAACGGAAAGACTAAGAACTGTGCGGATTATGGAAGGTTTTACTACGGGACTGAATGTTTCATCGCAGTCTACTCCGACTTGTTGGCATTTTCCATTAACGACTAAGCGTGCTTTATATCGTTCAAGAGTCCCGTTTGCATGAAATTTGTGCTGGTATATCCACATACAACGTATGACATGAGCCTCGGGGGGATGAGGTACAAGTTCCCATGTGTTGTTATCTATTAGAGCTCTATGTTCATCGATCATGGCGGAGTACCAGTTTGGATCAGATAGGGAATGTTTGTGGGATTTGGGAAGAGGTGAAATGGTGGAGGTGTTGGTGTTGGTGTTGGTGTGAAGGTTGAGTGGTGGGTTTGGTTTGGTGATTCCAGCTTTGGAGCGGGTGGTCATGGGATGATAGGATGTAGGTGGGGGTGGCGGAGGTGGAGGGGTTGGTTGGGTTCTCCGGGAGTAAGTAAATGGGTAGTATGAGGGTGGGGCAAGGGTAGGTGGGGACCAAGTAGTGTCGGGGGTTTGGTTGGAAGAGGGAGAGGAAAAAGTGGTTTCGGTGGGAGTGGAGATTGATGTGGTTGGTGGGTGGAAGAGGAGAGGAGAGGGTTCTGTTTCAAGGAAAGAGTAATTGTGTGGTGGGTTTAGTGTGTCAGATGCATTAGGAAAAGAAGTTTCATCAAAGGTTACATGTCGGGAGAGAATGACTTTACCCGTGGACATGTCAAGGCACCTATATCCTCGGTATTGGGCTGGGTAACCTAGAAAAAGACAAGGTGTAGACCGAGGTGCTAGTTTGTGTTTGCGGGTGGCGGTTAGGTTGGGAAAGCAGGCATAACCAAAGGTTCGTAGGTAGTCGTAAGTTGGATGTTTGAGGTAGAGGACGGAGGTAGGAGTTCGGTTGTCAAGTAATGGAGTAGGAAGTATGTTGTGCAAGTAGGTAGCGGTATGAAAGGCCTCAACCCAAAAGGAAGGTGGTAAAGAAGCATGGGTAAGTAAGGACAACATGATTTCGTTTATGCGACGGATCATTCGTTCTGCTGTGCCATTTTGTTGAGAGGTGTGTGGGCACGAGAATCGAATGTGAAGACCGGTGGTGGAAGCAAAATTCTGGAAGTGATGATTGTCAAATTCACCGCCCTTGTCACATTGGAAAGTTTTGAGGGTGATATTGAATTGAGTGTGGATATTTTTGTAGAAGGCTTTGATTTTGGGAAAAGTTTCTGATTTGTATTTTAAGGGAAACACCCATGTAAAATGGCTGAAATCGTCAATGATGATGAGGTAGTATTTAAAATTAGTTTTACTGTGGATGGGTGAGGTCCAAAGGTCAGCGTGAACTAGATCAAATGGTTTGAGAGTAAAAGATGTGGAGTGTTTGAATGGTAGGCGTTTGTGTTTAGCAAGTTGGCAAGAATGACAAACTGATATACAATCATTTTTATTGCAAGAAATATTTTTATTTTGACTAAGAAAATTTATTACATGATGACCCGGATGACCGAGTCTAAAATGCCAAAGAGGCGAACTAGAAGAAACATAAAAGGATGAAGCTGGAGCGTTGACTTGTTTGGTGAAGGGGTAGAGATCGCCAGAGCTTTCGTGTCTAGAGAGGTGCTTCTTGGTCTTGTAATCCTTTATAGAAAAACCAAAGGAGTCAAATTCAACAGAAAATGAATTATCACGACAAAATTTACGAACAGATATAAGGTCTTTAACGGTATGAGGTGTGTGGAGTATATCTTTCAGATGAATAGGTTTGGATGGATGGGGTAATGTTGTATGACCTGATCCAATAACTGGTACTTGATTTCCATTTGCCACAAACACAGATTTAATAGAAGACAAAGTATGGACCAAGATTTTACCTTCGTTGGCTGTGAGATGAGATGTAGATCCGGTGTCCATGTACCAATCATTTTCTTGGTCCAGAGTCATAGCTGAAAAGGCAGCCCCGAGTTCCGAAGATTCAAGTGGGTTTACTTCTGTAAGATTGGCTTCAACTTGTGGGTGTTGTGGTTGCTGCTGGGCAAAAGAGGTAGGCCAGGGAGAAGCCCATCCAGCTTGAGTGGGATATGGACAAGGTGGTGGTGAAGCCCAATATGGGTGGGCCCAGAATGATGGTGGGTATCCGGCCTAGGTAGGGCGTGTTTGATTGGACATAGGGCTTCTGTGATTATTTGACTGGGTTTGTGTTGTTCGACCAGAAGACGTATAACCAGGTCGAGAAGGAGATGCAGAGACAGGTGCTCGACGATTTGTGTTGCGCTGCTGGTTAGGGCGGCCTCTGTTTCCAGATTCGCCACGTCGGGAATTAGAGTTTGCTGGTGGGTTGTGTTCAACAGCAGCAACGATCTCTGTGGATGAGTGCGAGTCTCGAGCACGTTGTCGCTGGGTTTCAAGTTGAAGCATGGAGCACGCGGTATCCCATGGAGGTAGGGTTTGATTGATGTAGGCGCCGACTGTGTCAAATTCAGATGGCAACCCATGGATAAGTTGAAGAACCAAACGTTTCTCGTTGATAGGGCAATCGACGTCATTCAGTTGACTTGCCAGATCTTTGAGACGTTGGCAATAAGCTTCAAGGGACGACATTGCTCGAAGGGTAAGGTTTGTGAATTCGTGTTCAAGAGCAGCAGCACGAGATCCTTTGTTGTTGAGGAAGATATTCTGAATTTTGAACCAGGCTTCATATGCTGTAGAGTCCGGTTCAAGTACTCGCGCAAGGAGATCATCTGAAATCGTTCCATAAATCCATTGGAGGACGATGGCATCAATCTCTGACCAGTTTTCATAGGTCGGGTCAGTCTTGGATGGAGGGTCGGAACCATCGATATGGGTAAGGACTCTGTAACCTCTAGCATGAAGTTTGAACGAGCGAACCCATGAAGAGTATGATACCTTGGTACCATCAAGGGTGCGGATCTTGTTCTGTATGTTCATGACCACGTAGACGGGGTGGAGGGATTTGACAGGAGTTGGGTCTTGATTGTCTGACATCGTGAGTAGAGAGGATGATCAGAAGCAAAGTAAAGATGTCCAGCTGTAGCTGAGACGGCAGGGAGAGATTTTGGGGTAAGGAGCACTTGGCTCTGATACCATATAATTACAAAAGAATCGATGCCTTTCACTGATAAAGGAGGAAATTGGGGAAAATCTAGGCTAAATAAGGAAGTACTAATTTACATTAATTACACAGTAAATATAAGATCCGAAATATACAGAAGGTGTATATTTTGGTTAATAACAACAACACAAACTCTCCACAATATCTATTCCTTGTGTTTTTCTTGGTTACCCCGCCCAATACCGTGGTTATCGCTGCCTCGACACATCTACGGGTAAATTATCCTCTCCCGCCATGTCACCTACACAACCACAAAACTACTATTTCCTTGACACTGACCCTTCCCCTCTTATTTACCAACCAAACATCACAAACAACCAACCTACTATCCCAGTCGAACCAACATCGGCAACTTCACCACCATCTATCACCCCTGTCACATCTACCAACTCTCCACACCAGCCTAAGCCTACTCCGACTGAACCCTCCACTTCCAATCGTTACCCGTTCATCTACTCTCGCCGAAACCCACAACAATAAACCCAACCACCACCACCTTTTCAACACCCAATGACAACCCGATCTCGATCTGGTATCACAAAACCAAACAAACCCTTTAACCTTCATACCACCATAAACCATAAAATCATCTCCCCACTTCCAAAATCCTACATATATGCCTTATCTGATCCAAACTGGCACTCTGCAATGACTAATGAATACCAGGCTTTAATAGATAACAACACATGGGAATTAGTACCACGACCCAACAATGCTAATGTCATACGTTGCATGTGGATTTACCGACATAAATTTCACGCTAATGGGGATCTTGTGAGATACAAAGCACGCTTAATCCTCAATGGAAAATATCAACAAATCAGAATAGACTGTCAGGAAACATTCAGTCCCGTCTTGAAACCTACCACAATACGGACCGTTCTTAGTCTTGCTGTATCAAGATCATGGCCAATTCATCAACTCGATGTAAAGAACGCCTTCTTACATGGGGACCTCAAAGAAACCGTGTATATGTTCCAGCCTCCCGGATTTATGGATAAGCAAAACCCAAATCATGTATGTCGATTACAAAAATCATTGTATGGGCTCAAGCAAGCACCACGAGCATGGTATCATCGATTTGCAACATACATTCAAACATGTGGTTTCAAAAGCACTAACAGTGACACTTATTTATTCGTTTTCCGACACGGTGCACAAATCGCGTATCTCCTTCTTTATGTCGATGGCATCATCTTGACTGCATCCGACTCCACTACTCTTCGGTACTTCATTTATCTTTTATCCAAAGAGTTCGCAATGTCCGATCTTCGCCCTCTCCATCATTTCCTCGGAATTCAAGTTCAACACAAAAATGGAGGACTTTTCCTTTCACAGGAACAATATGTTAATGACATTCTTACAAGGGCCAACATGCAAAATTGCAAGCCATGCGCTACACTTACTGACACCAACTCCAAGCTTAGTGCCACCATTGGTAACCCAATGCAAGATGTATCTCTATACTGTAGCCTTGACGGAGCCCTACAATATTTGACGTTTACTCGCCCAGACATTGCCTACGCCGTTCACCAAGTCTGTCTCTTTATGCATGCACCAAGAGAACCACACTACAATTTCTTAAAACGCATTCTGAGATATCTGAAAGGCACCACCAATCATGGCCTCTACATCAATCCCTCAAAGTCTACCAAACTTACCGCTTACTCTGACACTGACTGGGGGGGTTGTTCGGACTCACGCCGCTCCACATCCGGCTATTGCGTATTCCTTGGCGACAACCTTGTCTCATGGTCATCCAAACGGCAACCTACTATCTCCCGATCAAGTGCCGAAGCTGAATACAAAGGAGTCACAAATACAACAACTGAAACGATATGGCTACACAACCTTCTTCTTGAGCGCCATCTCCCGCTGCGCCAAGCCACCATCATATACTGTGATAACATTTCAGCTGTCTACCTTACACAAAACCCAGTTCAACATCAATGGACGAAACATGTTGAAATCGATATCCATTTCGTTCGAGAAAAAGTCCATATGGGTTCCGTACGTGTCCTTCATATCCCAGCAGATTACCAATACGCGGACATTTTCACAAAGGGATTGCCATGTCAACTCTTCACCCGTTTTCGATCCAGTCTCGAGACTATTCGACCATCTACAGATTCGACTGCGGGGGAGTATTAGCGAAATATTTTAGTCATATATTTTGCACAATTATGTTGTATATTTTGTATTTATTGTACATTATATGTTCCTTATTTAGTTCTCTAGCAGATTAGACTTTCCTAAATTACCCATTTGTAATCTTGTATATATTTTGGTTAGAATCAATGAAATAGGCATCGAATCTCAGACACTAACACACCCCCACACACACCCACAAACACACACACGCACACACATACCCACACCACCCCTACCCCTACAAACACACACCCACCCTCACCCACGCCCCCACAAGCACACACACTTATAAACACCCACACATACAACCCCCACAACCCCCCCCCCCCCCCCCTCACACCCCCACAAACATACACTCAAACACACACACCCACACTAACCCCCACAAACACACACATACACCTACAAACACACATGCACACACACACACCAACCCCCACAAACTCACACCCACCCCACCCCACACCCACCCAACACCACGACCACAATCACCGACCTATCATCACCATCACCATCACCACCACCACTACCCCATCACCACCACCACCACCACCGTCATCACCACCACTGCCACAATTACCGCCGCCACCACCACTGCCTGTCCCCTTGCCGTTGCCCTCACCACCGCCATCGTCCCCACGCCCATCCTATCACCGCTACCATTTTCTAAAAATAAAAACCGATAGAAAAATACACATCTAAATACGTTTTCTAATTTTCTAAAACTGAAAATGAAAAATGAATAAGTTTTAACTAAACGCATTTTGTAAATTTTCTAATGAAAACCGAAAACGGAAAACGAAAACTGAAAAGGGAAAACAAAAAACAAAAAATGAAAACTGTTTTTCCGTAACTAAACGCAATCTTATTCTTTTATTCATTCTCATAAAATAACACTGTCCACACAATACATGTTATCCATAATTCAAAAAAATTTACAACATGAGAACAAAGATACAAATTCAAGAGTAATATTTGACTCTTTGACACCCGATCTTCCATTTACATAGATACAAGTTCTACAACATGAGAATTCAAAATATAACTACACACCAACATTACAAAATAATGTTGCAAGAAACTTTCACAATCTTAGTAAAAACTTGATACATCTTACATTCATTCCGGTATACTATACCAAAGTATGACATGGTTATACCACCTTTCATTACATGCTAGTTATATGAAGTTCAAATACTTTACCTTAATTTTTCTTTCAAAATTTTACTTAATTTTATCACCACCTCCATCACCAACAAGGCCGCCACCAACACCTGAATAAAATGCTAAATGGATAAGTCAAACGCTTAATGGGTTACAATGTTTGCTAGCTAAAACGTTTCAAAAACACTTTTAGGCTTATTGCTCCACTTTTTCCCTTAGGAAAACTAGGGTTCAAATGGTCCGTGGAATTCCTAAATGCAGGAAACGGTTCAAATGCAAGGATCCATAATTGCACGTACACTTGTTCAGTTGAAGAAAATGAAAAAAAAAATGGAATATCATCCACATGCATCAGTATGTGTTGCTAGGATTTCATATCTAATACTTAAACTTTGTCATGGTACAAGGCTGAAGAAATAGTCTTTCGGTTATGAAGAGTTCCAAATCGAGTTACTTCCTTAAGAGAATAAATCAGCTACCCTATGGAACTAAGCTTACATCTCGAAATAAACTGCTAATTAATGTGATGTAATAAACAGTATAATTATGGACGACTCTAATCATTTAAAATTTCAGCCTGTTACATGATTTGCTAAGTCTCTAAAACATAATATAATCAATGGAAACAGGAAGAAAATACCTCGTCAGATAGTCTCTGTACGTAGACTGGCTCCTTAATCTGTGGGTGCCGGTATGTAGCGGAAATGACTATTTTGGAATATCTCGGTTGCAAAAGCACGTGACTGTTCAAGAAGTGATGTGGATCCAAAAATAACCACACCAGTCATCGAAGACATACTGTGTGGAAGACGACTTATTCGTGTTAACGATATATCTAAACCTTCTAAAAGCCCTAGATTTCCAAAATCCTTAGGCAATTTCTCAAGTTTACTACAAAAGCCAAGAAAGAGAAATCTCAAACATTTCAAGTTACATATGCTGTTTGGAATATCTCCTAAAGATACACACTTGGTCAGGTTCAGCACCTCTAAACATTCTAATTGCCCAATATCCTCGGGTAACTTCTCAAGGAGCACACAAGATTCAAGTATTAGAGATTTCAGATGAATCAGCATGCAAATGCTATCTGGAAGACATCGAATACTTGCAGACGACAAACTCAACTCCTCTAAATTTTTTAACCAACCAAGATTCTCCGGTAACTCTTCAAGATACCAACAATCTTTAAGTGTGAGAGATTTTAGGTGTTTCAACATACAAACACTATCAGGAAGAAATTTGATGTGTGTAGACACCAAATTGAGCTGTTCTAAGCATTTCAACAGGTCAAGGTCATTAGGCAACTCTGGAATACAGCCATAGAATCTAAGGCGTCTTAGATGTTGTAAACCACAAATGCTTCCTGAAACACTCTCAAGTTTTGTGCAAGGTTGGAGATCTAGAACGACAGCCTTAGAATCAATTCCGGTTGACAAGGTTTGTTCTTTACAATAGTGGAATGCAAACCGTAGCATTGGTAGATTGTTTGTGGTGTCCCTTGGGAATTCCTCCAAGCACTTCGCAGCCACAGATAACTCAGGTATACTTAGAAGCACAAGTGATTCCAACTTTTTAAGCAAAGAAAAAGATACAGACCATGAGCAACCAATTAAATTTACGAGAACAAGCCTTTCTAGACATCCAATGGGCGCATGAATCTCTGTCAAATCATGACATCCAATAAGAATTAACCTCTCAAGATTCGGAGTCATCTCAAGGTCAAGGGTCCTCAACTTGGAATCTCTCAGGTCGAGGAATCTGAGCTTCTTAAGAACCTATATATCACATGCAAAAAGAAAACTAATTACACAGAGTATTCATGTATAAGCTAACACATACAGCAAAAGGGTTACAATTAATCAATCAATATACCTTTCTTTCTCCACTTTCCCAAAGTTGCACGATTTTGCTTCCAACCAGTTCAAGTCCAACAAGATGATTTGCTCGAAATGTTGGGGGTAAAGACAAACCAGGGTAAACATTCCAATACAAAAACTGTAACGAATTCGGTAAGTACTGTTTTGTTTTATCAAACTTCCAGTCCCTAGGGAAACAGTCATCATGCTTCCCACCAAGACAAAGATATCTAAGTTTCTTCATGTTTCCAAGGCTTTTGATGATAATTTCAGGACTCAGTTCCTTCCACACCAGCTCCAGTCCTATACATGTTGATGCTTCAGTACCCTATAATCCAAAACCAATCACCATATATAAAACTTGTGTTATAGGTAATGAAAATTTATTATAAGTTTTAGTAAATTTGATGCTAATTACCGAATCATCGGTGAATAGTTTTTCAATTTCCTCGCGAATCCAGAGTCGGCTGTGTTTGTTGGGGTCATCGGGGTGTGATCGCCGAACAATATTCTGTCCCAATTCTACTAGTCTATCATGCATGCCCAATCTACTCGAGTCATCATTTAAAATTGTTATGAGACATTTTTGCTCAAGAATTCTTAAACCATATGCGGCACTAAATCCACAGCTATCAAGGACTCTAACCACATACTCTTTAGGAAACCCCCTCAAGAAGCATGCAACATCTAAGAACATTTCCTTGTGATCATCCTCTAGGCTGTTATAGCTTATTTCCAACACCTCTATAATTTTCCGAGATGGAATTGTTTCTAGTCTTTTTAGTGCACCTCTCCACACTAGCTCATTTTCACCACGCAGATGTGAACCCAAAACTTTAATCATTAAGGGAAGACCAGCAGCATAACGTACTACTTCTGATGAAAGCTTTTCATACCCTTCATCTGGAATGTATCTCTTAAATGCATACCTACTAAACAGGCTCATTGCTTCCTCATCCGACAAGAAGCCGACATCATGAATCCAGTTTGTATCTACTCCGTGTGCTAGCAGCACTTTCTCGTCTCTTGTTGTAATGATGATTCTACTTCCGTCCTTAAACCAATCACCAGCTAACGCCTCAAGCTGCTCTTCATCATCCACATCGTCTAGAACAAGAAGAACTTTTTTATAGGGTAGCCTCATTCTCATGAATTCTTTCCCATCATGAACACTCCCCACACGCATGTTTTCATCTTTTAGAACACCTGAAAGGATTCGTTCTTGCAATGACCGCAAACCTTCCTTTTTTGAAATTTCCCTTACGTCATCAGCAAAGAAACTACCTTCAAAATGGGAAGATATGTTATCAAAAATAGCTCTGGCCAAAGTTGTCTTCCCAATGCCTCCCATCCCCTTGATCCCTATCAAGCGCGCTTTATCGTTCAAACCGATCCCCAAAGATGACTCAAGATCTTGCATGCGGTGGTCCATGCCTATTACATTTTCATCATTGCTCAAATGAATGGATCGTAACTTGAGTGAAATTTCTTTAACAATTTTTTTTATGGCTTCAGCTTCATGCCTGTAGATGAAACAAGATTCAAGTAGCTTGATCAAGAATATCCCACATGATAAATTAGTTTCAGCACTATACCATACAACCATATTTCATGCTTCATATATATGCTTCTACAATGTTGGAAAATAAGAAGATCAATCTATGCTACTGGGTTTTAAGGCTCAATTGAGAAGAAGAAAAACGATTTTTTGCTGCTGCAAAAGAAGTAAATATTCCTCTTAAATTTGAAGGAAACGGTTTCAATGAATTGCATTACAAAGCAAAGAAAACAAGTAATACTTATATGCCTATTACTTCTAAAATTTAAATTAATACTAAAAATACTAACTATAAAACTAAGACATACTTCATAAATCAAGGAAGAAATGGGTGAAAAGTCAGATATGGTGAAGTGAAGGCAGAACTATTTATATATTTGTTGCTGACTTTAAGGAGGTTCTATCATCACATAGAAGACTCAACTTTGAGTTGAAATTTTACAACCTAACATCAAGGCCATGGATGACACTTCTACATCCACAGCTGGACCTGATTAGAAATACAAAAATGAAAGAATACTTTTGCAGAGATATGATAAAGGAATTTTTACCCATCAGCAATGTTTTTTAGATTCCACCCAACCAGATTGCCTGCACTTTCCAGAGCCTTTTCCCATTTCGTAATCTGTTCGTTAGTCTTATGTTTGGCAATGGCTTCTTCAACTGGCCCACTTCGTTTGCCGATGTCGCTGGGCTCCACATCATAAAAGAGCGGGTAAGCAATCTGCTCATTTTCGTCTTGACACTCCATAATCTTCGCAAGTTCCTTCAGGCACCAAGAAGAAGATGCATAGTTTTGGGAGAAAACAATTATAAAGAACCTTGACTCTTCAATGGCTTTGAAGAGCTCATCGATCCTTTTTCCTTTCTCCAGTTCCTCGTTATCCCTGAAGGTGTGAATACCTAGTTGCTTAAGAGAAACGTAAAGATGATCAACAAAGGTCTTACGCGTGTCTTCTCCTCTAAAGCTCAAGAACACATGATACTTAAAGCTCTTTTGATTGGATGAAGTTGAAGAAGACGCCATTAAGGGTTTTCTTGATGGAACTTCTATAAATCAAATCGTTCTTGAGAGATTTTCTTAACAAATAATTGCAAAGAAGTTAGTGATGTTTGATACTACACAACCCAATGATCGGTAACAGCCAGTAATATCAACAAAGTGACGACATACATTAATTTTGTGGGTCACGTCAACGAAGAAATTTCAAATGCCCCGCTAAATTATTATTAAAAAAATGTCAACTGGTCAACCAAACCTTTTGTATTATTGCGATTGCTTCATGGCAAGTTGCAGTTGTTGAATGGAAAAGTCAACAAAACTTTTGTATTAATTGTTCGAGTAAATTACACGGTTCGTGCTCGTGGGTTAAAAGATATAACGGTTTTAGTCCTTAAGATTCATTTTTGTAAAGTTATCTTCCCTATTTTATAGTTTCATTTCACTTTTGATCCCTTGACCGAACCAGTTACCCAATTGTATTGTAACCTTTAAACCCCCTAATGTGCCTTTTTGATCATTTCACGTATCCATTATAAAACTCCCATAAATCAAACAAATACACAGATGACAGATCTTCCACCACGTAAATGCTCAAGTGGAAGATCGCTTATGCATTTACTGTTGTACACATTTAAGTCTCTTACACATTTCAATCATACAAGTCGATCAAGTAATTCTTTTAACTTGAACACAAAAAGGCAGATGAAAACATGTAAGTATATCAGCATTGGCGCACACCGGTGAACCTTGAGAATTCCTATAGGGAGTTGCTATCAAGTGTACCTTGTTAGATCATCAACAAACATGAATGTTGAATTAATGTGTCTAAGGTCCTAACTAAATTGATATAATGTTGATGAATCATAACCAAGAAATGGCTTGGATCAATCATATGAGAGAGAAAAATGATTTATTAATATATTATATAATTAATATTTTAATTAGAATAATAGTAATAATTAATTAGGAATTAATTATGTGTTAATTAGCATCAATTAGAGGTATAAGAGCCGAGCTGCAATTGTTCAATAGTTGAACAATAGAGAATATCTAGAATCCTTATAGGCTTGGACAGTTTTTGAGGCTCTTCATAGAGCTTCTGGAAGCCTCCAAAATAAAAGGAAACTAGATAATTACTGATTTGAAATATTATTATTTTAAATTTAAATCTAGAATTTTGGGGATTATCAAGCAGTTATATAGAAGGATCAAACCCTTGGAATTTTCGGCCTGACCTTTTCCTTAAAAGAATTCTGAAAGTTCTACCTCTCTCCCATATTTCCTTCAATCCTAGAGTTTCTTAAGTTTTGAGTGTGACACATAAGAGGTCCGCATACTTTTGGAGCTAGTTTTCAAGGAGACTATAAGGCTTTTGGTTAGCTTGTTTCGAATCAAGCAAAGGTATGTAACTCCATCTATGAATTCAATTTCATAGGGTTATAATTTTGATTTCATAAGTATGTTGCTATTAGAAGGAAAAGACATAAATCTATTTAGGTTGCTTATACCTTTAAGAGTTAAGTGAAATTCCGCATGTATAATTAAATTGTAATCTAAAAACCACAAACAGAGTTACCTGTTACAGCCCTATAAGAAATATACACCTAAAAAAAAATATCGATACGGAAGCTATTTTCATGGAGTAATTTTCTAATTTATCGACTTACACATAGAAGCATATCATATTTTACCCATAAGTAGTTGAATCTTACGTCTTTCTTATAGGCTTGTCCCAGAGGTGAGCGATAGAGACGACCGTCCAGGGCCCATCTTTTAAAGGGGCCATAAAATTTTTATGGACTTTATTATTATTATTATTATTATTATTATTATTATTATTATTATTATTATTATATTTAGAAGCTATTATAAAAAATTTTCTTTCAATTTTGTCATCTCGTTGTGAGCATTCAGGAACAAAATGAAGAGTACACTATATAGACATGAATGATACTTCAGATGATGATGATAATAATGTCAATCACAAACATTTTTCATCAAATAGAAACTCTAATCCGCATTATGAGCCTCCCCATGATGACAATTCACGTGATCATCTCGTATCACAGTACATGGAAGCCATTCTATCACATGAAAAAAAGGAGACGCATGAAAACTTTAGAGAGCTGTTTTTGCCAAGTGTCATCATTCATATAATCCTTGATAAGAAAAACAACGATGTACCTCTTTATAGAAGATGGAAGAGTACACTAACCACACAATGTGGTTATGAAGCTTATGTGGCTAAAAAGGAAGCCTTCATGGATTTGATTGTATCACCTTCTAGGTTCATTGATCATCTCCCATGGAGGTAAATCATCTTATTCTTATCTAATAACACTTATTTATTATTTATAATTTCAAATGAAAATAAGAAAAGGTAGATAATCTAATGGTAAAATTTTATTAATTGAATGTTAGATGTTCGTATGCTTTGAAGAAATTACTTGAAAAGCGGAGTGTTCAACAAGAGTGTGATGGAGTGAATTTGAGATCATGATGGATTAAAACCTTCTTTTATAGTTTGAATCTTTTAATTGCCATGTGTTGTAATTTAATTGCACAGTCAGCTGTCGACTTCACTAACTACTAACACCTACCACACAAGGGTTAAATTTTTTGGGTGTAGTTTTGTATAGCATAGAAGTAGTGGATACTTTATAAGAGAATTAAGTTACATATGTATTTGAAGAAATTCAATTATTAGTTGATGTAGTTTTGAACTTGTATTAAACAACCATTAGGAGAGTTACATTTCTGTTAAAGTTTGAGTTTGTGTATAGGAATGAACTGAACTAGAAGGGAATAGCCAAGGCTAGGCTATGTTTGATGACGAGGATTCGGAAGACGTAAATGTCTTTTATGATAAACTCATTACTCTAAGAAGAGAGTTTTTTCATACAACACTTTCTCCAAATAGACTTTAGAGTTATAGAACTTTATGTATTAAACATAATTGTAGGGGTGGCAAATCGTACTATCGTTTTGTGTTTCTGTCGTCTGACGCGACACAACAATGTTTTATGTAACACGAACACGACATTACATAATGTGTTTTTTAACTAAAACGAAAACGAACGAATTAAAAAACGACAAAGACGACACGACACGATAAATATGACATATACTAAAAACTAGTCTATTTAATGAATACTTTATCAAATATAACACGACAAACACGAAAAACATGATAAAGAACTGCTAAATCATGTCAATTTCGTGTCGAATTTTGAACACGAACACGACACGACATCGTGTTTTTTATAGTTAACACGAACACGACACAAACACAAATTCAAATTTTAGTTTCGTCCCAATTTCGTTTCATGTCGTGTATTTTTGTCATGTCGTGTCATAAATTGCCACCCCTACTTAAATGGAAGGGAAAAAACATGCCCTCAGATTGGTTTGTCTAAGGATCAAGTGTCCATAACGTCTATTTGAATTATATATGTACTTGCAAATGATTTTAATCGGCTCTACCACTGCTATGATATCAATAGAAACTATGAAGACTATCTTTATACATATTAGACAGTTTATATACTTATTGGATAGCTAATAGTTAGAGGATAAAAGGGTAAATATGTAACTTATACATATTTGATGTAACCAGTTTATGAATACAATAATAATACACAATGTTTTACCAAGTTTAACTTGGTATCAGAGTCATATTATCAGCAACCCTAGCAGCATATACCCTAATCATCGACACCCTCACAAGCCTGTCGATCATCATCTTCTTCACTAAATAATGGCCCTCATTGATGCCTTCACAACAGTTGAGAAAACCTCTTACAACTCTCACTAGTTTGTGTCTATGCTATCTCCAACAAACTATGGATTCTGGAAAACAATGATACATGAGTTTCTTGTCACCAACAATCTAATCGGCTATGTTGATGGTACTATTCCCTGCCTATCTGTCACACCACCGAACCGTCAGAAAAACAACGGCGGAAACGTCCAGGGGCGGGTCACGTCATTCGTAGTATCACAACAATCGTATCATAGCAATCAAAGTAAACACAACCATTACATTACAATATGAATATTTACATCTGTTTTGTACATAATAGTATATAGCAAAAGATAAAAACGAGACTCCAAAAATGCTCCGTCTTCTCCAAAAGCTGGCAAGGTACCTGTCTATCGTTGCCCTAAGAATACAAGCAGTTTTGAAAAACGTATCAGCATAAAGCTGGTGAGTTCATAAGCATGTTTTTGTATTGAAAACTAGTCACTGAGTTTGAAATAGTTTCTTTCCATTATAAGAAAAATGTCGATTATATCGAAAACCGTTGTTATCAAGTTCTGAAATATGTATGCATGTTTGCCAAGAAAATCCAATATTTTCTAACATGTTTCTTGGTTTCTGTATGAAAAGTATGTTCTGTTTGAAAACCTTTGTTACCACCACTATGTAAGATCTGTTCGAAAACACTGGCTATCACCAGTAAGTATAATAGTTTTATTATCTAAAATTAAACCAAATGTTGTGTCCCTGGATTACCCTCCAATAAGTAGATAGATAGGTAGTTTTATTACTTAAAATAAAACTATAGAAGAAAGAAATCTCATAAACAAAGGTTAGTTTATACTTATTGTGAGTCATAACCATACTAATATGACCTCTGACCTCCTTGACGTTCTTCAGGCATTGTACGATTACAAAATTTGTCACCCCAGGCGTGCCCGCCTAACTGTAGCTAACAGTTCAGGTGTAGGATTGTCGGTCCCGAATAGATCTATTCACAAATTTCACGCTCTCCCTCCAGGAGACTCTGGTTATACTACCGGTGAGGATTTATTGGTACCCTGAGGGGCATAACGAAGATAGTCTCACAATCCTATATTAACTAGTTTACGTGTTGTTCGGTTGTTCTCGAGTTTGAATTTGTTTGTAACGGTGTAGAGTATAAATAATTATACATAAAAATAATTATTTAGCAAGATACTCTAGGTTTGTATTCGTAGAAATGGATAAACTAAATCTGACATAGTTTATATGTTGGAATCTGTAAAACTGGTATTGAAATCCCAAACTATATCCATTATAGTTTGAATGGTTTGTTGCATTCAAGTACTGTTTTGAAAACTATGCAATCATGATTTGAAAATGACCCTTATGCTCCACATATTACAAAAGGGATAATTGTATATAAATGTTCGGTGGAAAAACCTTTGTAATTGCATCAGTTTTTAAGTTATGAAAACTTTTATGTTTAGCTTTTATTCCCCCCCTTGAAAACATGAAAACTCGGAAAAGTGTAGGGGTATGAACTCACTGTTTAACATAGGATTCGAGTGTACGATCGATACGAGTGCAGAGTGTCAACTGATGTTTCGTACGCAGGTGGACCCTATTAATCAGATGGTAACACATATACGTATTAGATTAGGGTATTTCATGACTAATCATGACTGGAAACCACCCTAAGGTCTTGGAAATGTTTGTACTAAGTGTTCTAGGTCCCACACTTAGTGATCTTTGCAGTTTAAGGCCAAATATGAGCATTAGAGTGGGTGTATGGCCATAAAGGTGAGTGTGCAGCCAGACTGTGTGTGCGGCCGTACACAGGAGTGTGTGGTTGTATACTCCTCATTTGTGCCCGAAATGTCAATTTTTGAGGTGTTCAGGTGCTAAAACCAAGTCCAACTAGTAACTGGAGGCAAAACTCTTCACTTTTGGAGAGTTTTAGTGTGTGTGCGGCCACCTTATGAAGGTGTGCGGCCGCACTCCTTCAAAGGATGAACAACACGAAGAACATGAAGAGTTTCAGGCTTAGATTTAGGTGTTTTACCTGATTTACAAGCTAAATGATGAAGTTCTTCACGTTTTTGAAGCCTTTGGAGTGTTCTAGGATGAGATTTTTAGAGAGAGAAAGTAGTGTGCAGCCAAAAGAAAAGAATGAATGAAGGGGGTCCTCCCCTATATATAGAGGGGAGTGTGCATCTGGGGGGGTTGGTTGTGCGGCCGCACACCCATGTGTGCGGCCGTACACACCTCTCAAGAGGGTGTATGGCCCGGTTTTGCTTCTTTTCGACATGTTGACTCATTCCTAACCTCGTTCTTGGTTGTATTCACGCTTAGAACACTTAAAAAACGCTTAAATTGCATTATAATTGATGAAATGGAATTTTAACATTGATAAAAATTGACCAATCGTACATAATGAAAGTTTCGGGTTGTCACATCATCCTCCCGTTAGAGGGAATTTTGTCTCGAAATTCAAGAATAAGGGTACAAATCATGGATTTGGAAAAAGATGAGGGTACTTCTGTTTCATTGAATCCTCGCACTCCCAAGTGAATTCAGGTCCCCGCTTGGCATTCCAGCAAACCTTCACTATCGGGATGCGGCTTTGCTTTGTTCTTTTGACCTCCCGGTCCATGATTTCGATTGGTTCTTCCACAAAGTTCAGGTTTTCGTTGATTTCAATTTTTTCAAGAGGGACCACAAGGGTTTCCTCAGATAGGCATTTCTTGAGGTTCGAAACGTGGAAGACAGGGTGAATGTTACTAAGCTCTTGAGGTAATCAGAGTTTGTAGGCTACGGGACCAATCCTAGAAAAGATTTTGAATGGTCCTATGTACCTCGAATTTAGCTTTCCATGTTTTCCAAAGCGTATCATGCCTTTCCAAGGCGAGACCTTCAGCAGAACACGGTCTCTGACCTGGAATTCCAAGGGTTTTTGTCGTTTATCGGCGTAGTTCTTTTGTCGATCTCGTGAAGCCTTTAGTCATTCCCGGATTTGTATGATCTTTTCAGTGGTTTCGTGGATGATTTATGGACCAGTGAGAGTGCTATCAGGGACTTACCCCTTGGCTAGCTGCGTGTTGCCCACCTCAGCCCAACACAGAGGGGATCTGCACTTGCGGCCATTGAGGGCTTCGAAAGGTGCAACCTTGATACTGTTATGATAACTATTGTTGTAGGAGAACTCAACCAAGGTCAAATGGGTATCCCACGATTTACCGAAGTCGATGACACATGCTCTCAGCATGTCTTCCAATGTTTGGATGGTTCTATCACTCTGTCCATCTGTCTAAGGGTGATAAGCTGTACTCATATCCAGCTTAGTTCCAAGAGCTTTCTATAGGGACTGCCAATATCTCGAAGTGAACTTGCTATCTCGATCGGAGATAATAGATACAGGCACTCCGTGCAGTTAGACTATTTCCTGGATGTAGATTCATGTGAGCCTTTCCATCTTGAAAGTTTCTTTGATTGGCAGGAAGTGAGCTGATTTCGTCAATCGATCGACTATTACCCGGATGGTGTCGTACCCACTTAGAGATTTGGGTAATTTCATAATGAAATCCATGGTAATCCTCTCCCACTTCCACTCAGGCATCTCCGGCTGATGAAGTTGACCTGAGGGCTTCTGATATTCGACCTTCACCTTGGCACAAGTCAGACACTTGCCCACGAAGGTAGTGATTTCTGCTTTCATGTTTGGCCACCAATATAACTTCTTTAGATCAAGGTACATCTTGTCCGAACCTGGGTGAATGGAAAATCTATTTTTGTGGGCTTCGTTCATGAATACTCCTCTGTAACCACCGAACTTTGGGGTCCAGATCCGATCCATGAAATAGTAGACTCTGTCTCCCTTGATCTCTAAGTTCTTTTCCATTCCTCTCAAGACTTCCTCCGCCACGTTCTCTAGTTTCAGGGCTTCCAACTGAGCCTCTCTAATTTGTGCGGATAAATGGGAATGGATGGTCATGGTAAGTGCTTTCACACTGCGACCTGAGTACTCTTTTCGGCTGAGGGCATCAGCTACAATATTGGCCTTGCCGGGATGATAGCGTATTTCGCACTCATAATCGCTGAGTAGCTCTACTCATCGTCGTTGTCTCATGTTTAAGTCTTTCTGGTCGAAGATGTGTTGTAGGCTTTTATGGTCAGTGAGACCCAAGAATTGACGAATTTCCATGGGTGACTTCGGTGTTGACCAATTCTCTAGCACTTTGATTTTGGAAGGGTCCACGTGTATGCCTTCCTCACTCACCACGTGACCCAAGAAAGTTACTTTCCGTATCTAGAATTCACACTTGGAGAATTTTGCGTATATCTTTTCTATTTTTAGAGTTTCCAACACTAATCTCAAGTGTTGTTTGTGATCTTCCTCGCTTCTGGAAAAGACAAGTATATCGTCTATGAAAACGATAACGAACTTGTCCAAGAAAGGACGACACACACGGTTCATCAGGTCCATGAACACTGTCGATGCGTTAGTTAAACCGAATGGCATTACTACGAATTCGTATTGGCCATATCAATTCCGGAATGTTGTTTTAGGAACATCACCCTCGTGGACTCGTAGCTGATGGTACTCTGATCTGAGGTCTATTTTGGAGAAAAAGTTGGCTCCTTGAAGTTGGTCGAAAAGGTCATCGATCTGAGGAAGAGGGTAACGGTTTGTGATGGTGAGCTTGTTCAGTTCGCGGTAGTCAATGCACATCCGAAAAGATCCATCCTTCTTTTTCATAAATAAAACTGGAGCTCCCCAAGGTAAGGAACTCGGCCTGATGAATCCTTTGCTGAGCAGCTCATTGAGCTAGCTGGATAACTCTTGCATTTCTGCTGGCGCTAGGCGATATGAAGACTTAGCTACAAGGGTAGCTCCGAGGATTAAGTCGATGTGAAACTCGACTTGGCGCTCAGGAGGAATTCCCGAAAGCTCTTTGGGAAAGAATTTAGGAAAGTTGCAGACTTCGGGGATGCTCTCGAGATCTTTAACCTCCTGTTTCTCATTTACAACATGGACTAAGAATGCACGACACTCCTTTCGCAGCAGTTTTTGGGCTTTGATGCACGAAATAATGTGAAGGTTTGAACTGAGTTTATCACCATAGATAACAAGTGATTCTCCAAAGGGAAGATTGAGATGGATAGCTTTTTTGAAACAAAGGATATCAGCACGATTAGGGCTCAACCAATCCATGCCAATGATGACATCGAAGCTTTTTATGGAAACTGGCATGAGGTCGATCGGAAAGGAATGATCATTTAGGGTAAGGGTACAGCTACATAATATATCGTTAGTGCTCTCTTTCTCACCGTTAGCCATTTCGACGGTGAATGTCTCGGTTAAAGATTGAGGTTTGTGTTTGAGAAGATGCTTGAATTCATGACTGGTAAAACTTCTCTCTGCACCAGAATAAAAAAGAATGCATGTATAAGAGTTGCCGAGGAGGAACGTACCCGTGACAACGGTAGGATCAACGACTACCTCCTCTTGCCCCATTGCTAGAACTCTCCCGATGTTGCTAGTTGTTGCTGCCTTGGGGAAATTTCTCTTGTAGTTCCCGACCTCGCCACAACCATAGCAGGCCTGACCGACACCTGCTCCAGATGCCTGATTGGTTGGTTGGGCTAGTGTTCTGCAGTTTCAAGCAATGTGACTCTTTTTTCCACAGTTGTTGCAGAGCATATCACGACATGGGCCGGGAATACGGTGATGATAACTGCACTTGTTGCACCAAGGGAGGGTACCAGTATATCCACCGGTAGGTACTTGAGTTGCAGGAGTAGCAGTAGGAGTAGTGGCAGTGTGGACTGCCACAATATGTTGTTTCTTGGAAGGCTCATGCAAAGACTGGCCCTTTCGTTGCTTCCAGAATTTTCTTTTCTCGCCACTTTCTTTCGCTGATTCGGGAGCGGCTGTTACTTTATTCATATCAACCCCGTGATCTATGAGAGTCTACGCCAGACACTTGGCGCCGTAAAAAGTGATTGGCCTGGCAGCCAAGACATTCCCTTGAGTTGGGGGCGTCAATCCCTAAATGTATCTCTCTATCTTCTTGCTTTTTGGGGTGACCATTCCCGGGAAAAGAAGTGCTAGGTCTTCAAACCTAGAAGTGTAGGCAGCAATATCGGAACCCTTCATCTTTAGGTTCAGGAGTTCGTGCTCCAGTTTCTGCATTTCGCCCCACGGGCAGTACTCAACAAGCATTAGCTCTTTCAAGCACTCCCAAACCATAGCATTTGCTACTGGTAGGGTTAGGGATTTGACCCGACTATTCCACCAGCTCAATGCTCTGTCGGTGAAAGTGCATGCGGCGAATTTCACCTTGTTGGCTTCCGAACAGGAATAGATTTCGAAGATAGACTCGGTCTTTTCGAACCATCGAGTAAAGGCAATAACACCTCCAGTGCTGTCGAAAGATTTGGGTTTTGCATTCATAAAGTCTTTATAGGAGCACTCCTTCGGATGCCCTTGACTCCCTTCATGACTTTGGGAATGAATACCACTCCCGGAATCACCAGGATTTATTTGTGACAAAGCAGCAGTCATGGGGCCAGTAACAGCTGCCTGGAACATAGCAGGATCGAACTGGGGAGGTGGTGGTGGCGTTGGATCCGTCGAGGAATTGTTGTTCTTTTTATTGGGTCTTTTCTTTGGAGCCATCTTGTTCTATATCAGGAAGAAGAAGATGATAAGTCCCTTTGACTTTAGAACCAAGAGATATGAACATGATATATCTCTACATGATAGCAAAAGTGTTCTACTAAGCGATAAACAGGAAGGAGTTACTAAAGCAAGTAAACTATCGCTAGGAAAGAATGAGTAGCAACACTTGGAATGAATTTCTACAATGTATCCTGCTTTGACTAAATACTCCTATAGTATTTTATGTTTAAGGTTTTGTTCTATCAATTTCTTTTGGTAGGAAAACTTGGTAAGTTTTAGGCCTGTTGCAACACCATAGTCACTCCCAAGAACATGTTGGTCATTTCTCGAATGAATATACTTGATCAGGCTATATTGACCCTAGACAATATTACATAACTGCCCAGGTTTAACCGCAGTGTCCAACACCCAATTACTTTTGTTTGGTTCTTTTTACGGTACGGTTTCTGGTATGTAGGTATACTTGTATACTTAGAGTAAAAATACTTATATTTTTAAAGTATACTTTTAGTTCAGAGCACTTCGGCCCCTTAGTGTTTATAGTTGTATACCATGTAAGGTTCGGTATATTTCGTTCACTATAAACAATAGCTCTGATACCAATCTGTCACATCCCCGAACCGTCAGAAAAACAACGGCGGAGCGGGTGACGTCATTCATAGTATCACAACAATCTTATCATAGCAATCAAATTAAACACAACCATTACATTACAATATGAATATTTACACCTGTTTTGTACATAATAGTATATAGAAAAAGATAAACACGAGACTCCAAAAATGCTCCGTCTTCTCCAAAAGCTGGCAAGGTACCTGTCTATCGTTGCCCTGAGAATACAAGCAGTTTTGAAAAACGTGTCAGCATAAAGCTGGTGAGTTCATAAGCATGTTTTTGTATTGAAAACTAGTCACTGAGTTTGTATAAATAGTTTCTTTCCATTATAAGGAAAATGCCGATTATATCGAAAACCGTTGTTATCAAGTTCTGAAATATGTATGCATGCTTGCCAAGAAAATCCAATATTTTCTAACATGTTTTTTGGTTTCTGTATGAAAAGTATGTTCTCTTTGAAAACCCTGGTTACCACCACTATGTAAGATCTATTCGAAAACCCTGGCTATCACCAGTAAGTATAGTAGTTTTATTATCTAAAATAAAACCAAATGTTGTGTCCCTGGATTACCCTCCAGTAAGTAGATAGGTAGTTTTATTACTTAAAATAAAACTATAGAAGAAAGAAATCACGTAAACAAAGGTTAGTTTATATTTATTGTGAGTCGTATAACCATACTAATATGACCTCTGACCTCCTTGACGTTCTTCAGGCGTCGTACGATTACAAAATTTGTCACCCCAGGCATGCTCACCTAACTGTAGCTAACAATTCAGGTGTGGGATTGTCGGTCCCAAATATATATATTCACAAATTTCATGCTCTCACTCCAGGTGTAACATCCCAAAATTCAAGCCCAAAAATTTCATTTTTGATTAATTAATTCATAAAACATTCATTACGAAATATTGTATAAACACGTCATCTCAAAACCAAGTATCATGTTTGAAACCCACAACCATGAACAAATGACATATCAGAGTACAATCCCAGAAAACACTGTGCGGAAATCATATGTGAGTGTGTGTGTGATGCCATGCTACGCCGCCGACTCCTTCCCCTTGGATGAAGAGGTACCTGAAACCAAAAACTGAAACCGTAAGCACAAAGCTTAGTGAATTCCCCCATCATACCACATACCATACAATACCATCGGTATCTTTCAACCGGTCATCATCATCAGTATCTTTCAACCGGTAATCGTCATCTGTATCTTTCAACCGGTAACCGTCATCGGTATCTTTCAACCGGTAACAAGGGACTGTTCCACCCCCTACCACTAGCATACGATAGCAAGATAAAAGCACACATTCAGACATATCCGGGTACTGGCCTACCCCTTGGTCCTAAGGACCACTATCAGGGAAACTATCCCTATAATGTGACATATCATACAGATATGACTCATAACCAAACGCATACCAGACCAAGATAAATTATCACAGAGACAATAATCTTCTAAATACTCCTCAATGGTGGGCCGACATTGTGGCCATAGACCCACCCCTACTGGAAGGTAACTCACCTCGTATCTGCTGAACTGTGCGGGAATCCTCTGACTGCTGCCACTGCTGCTCCGGAAATCCTCTAACTAAAATTCCCACAAAACGCTTAGTCAGAAACTGACATCTACCCTTAGGGTAAAATGACCATTTTACCCCTTGACCAAGTCAAAGTCAAAGTCAACTTCCAGTTGACCTGACTCGCCGAGTTGACTCGTCAACTCGCCGAGTCCCTATCCTTCCATCAGACCTCATAACCGTCTCTACTCGTCGAGTTAGGCGATGACTCGACGAGTTTTCCTTCTAAATGAACACCAACTGAATCCACATCCAACTCGCCGAGTTGTATGAACAACTCGTCGAGTTCATTATCAACTAATACTCATGTCCTGACTTGACTCGTTGAGTTGTATGAACAACTCACCGAGTTACTCTTCGTCCTATGAACACGTTCTGTCCTCGACTCGCCGAGTTGATGAACAGCTCGCCGAGTTCCATGAAGATTGTCTTGGACTCGTCGAGTCCGTTCATGCACTCGTCGAGTACCATGAATTCCCATAACACTTTGCTTAGTCCAGAATGTTGGGTCACTCCCCGGGACTCCTAAAACCCTTCCACACTCAACTGGTCCTTATGACCCTCACTGATATGGGACCAAAACCCTTGGACTCACCAAGTCCAGGAATGGACTCGCCGAGTCTATCACATTCCTTACTAAGAACTTCGATTTCTGATGTACAACACTTAACCAAATGATAGATCCAGGCCCCCAAACTCGATCTAGCACGTAAAGTTACAAACTTTGCGTGCATGCATTGGACATTAGAGCTTAAAAGGCTCTAAAATGGTTCTTTTGTTGCATAGGGCCTTCCTTGGTGCAAAAAACAACCTAGATCTGACTTGTGGCTCATAAAATGACATGATACAGAAGCCCAAACCCCCAACCATGTTTGAAAACATGGTTTGGCCACCAAAATGGCTTATAAAAGCCCTAAATTACCCCAAAGAGGGATCTAACAAAAGAATGAGCAAGGTTCAGACTTTATACCTTCCAAAGACTGCAAATGATGAACCAAATTTGAATCCTTCAGTCCCCTCTTGATCCTTCTATGTTCTTCCTTCTTCCTTGAGACCAAAACTCACAAGAATCACTAAAAAAACCTTAGATCTTCACAAAACGGCTAGGGTTTGCTATGAGGAGTGTTTGGGAGCATAAAAGGAGAAATAAGGCTGCATAAGGTCATTTAAATAGGGTGCAAACCCCTGGATTAGGGTTTTTGTCCATACAGCGGCTACTTGCCGAGTTCGGGACTCAACTCGCCGAGTCCGCAGCTTAAACCCCGCGCCTCATCCCGCTTCTACTCGGCGAGTCAGTCCTTCGACTCGCCGAGTACAAGGCCAAAAATGCAAAAATAAATGAAGATTTAATAACAAAATACATACCAAGAACCAGATGCTACACTAGGAGACTCTGGTTATACTAACGGTGAGGATTTATTGGTACCCTGAGGGGCATAACGAAGATAGTCTCACAATCCTGTATTAACTAGTTTACGTGTTGTTCGGTTGTTCTCGAGTTTGAATTCGTTTGTAACGGTGTAGAGTATAAATAATTATACATAAAAATAATTATTTAGCAAGATACTCTAGGTTTGTATTCGTAGAAATGGATAAACTAAATCTGACATAGTTTATATGTTGGAATCTGTAAGACTAGTATTGAAATCCCAAACTATATCCATTATAGTTTGAATGGTTTGTTGCGTTCAAGTACTGTTTTGAAAACTATGCAATCATGATTTGAAAATGACCCTTATGCTCCGCATATTACAAAAGGGATAATTGTATATAAATGTTCGGTGGAAAAACCTTTGTAATTGCATCAGTTTTTAAGTTATGAAAACTTTTATGTTTAGCTTTTATTCCCCCCCCCCCCCCCTTGAAAACATGAAAACTCGGAAAAGTGTAAAGGTATGAACTCACTGTTTAACATAGGATTCGAGTGTACGATCGATACGAGTGCAGAGTGTCAACTGATGTTTCGTACGCAGGCGGACCCTATTAATCAGATGGTAACACATATACGTATTAGATTAGGGTATTTCATGACTAATCACGATAAGAAACCACCCTAAGGTCTTGGAAATGTTTGTACTAAGTGTTCTAGGTCCCACACTTAGTGATCTTTGCAGTTTAAGGCCAAATATGAGCATTAGAGTGGGTGTATGGCCATAAAGGTGAGTGTGCGGCCAGACTGTGTGTGCGGCTGCACACAGGAGTGTGCGGTCGTACAGAGGGTGTGTGTGGTCGTACACAGGAGTGTGCGTTCGTACACTCCTCATTTGTGCCCGAAATGTTGATTTTTGAGGTGTTCAGGTGCTAAAACCAAGTCCAACTAGTAAATGGAGGCCAAACTCTTTACTTTTGGAGAGTTTGAGTGTGTGTGCGGCCACCTTATCAAGGTGTGCGGCCGCACTCTTTCAAAGGATGAAGAACACGAAGAACATGAAGAGTTTCAGGCTTAGATTTAGGTGTTTTACCTGATTAACAAGCAAAATGATGAAGTTGTTCACGTTTTTGAAGCCTTTGGAGTGTTCTTGGATGAGTTTTTTAGAGAGAGAAAGTATAAAGAGAAAGTAGTGTGCAGCCAAAAGAAAAGAATGAATGAAGGGGTTCCTCTCCTATATATAGAGGTGAGTGTGCGGCTGGGGGCTCGGGTGTGCGGCCGTACACACCTCTGAGGGTGTATGGCCCGGTTTTGTTTATTTTTGACATGTTGACTCATTCCTAACCTCGTTCTCGGCTGTATTCAAGCTTAGTGCACTTAAACAAACCCTTAAATGGCGTTATAGGTGACGAAATCAAATTTTAACATTGATAAAAATTGACCAATCGTACATAATGAAAGTTTCGGGTTGTCACACTATCACAGATGATTGAACAATCAGCCTCCTCAAACAAGCATAAAGACAAACACAAAGAACCGAGGCCACCTCAATTGAGCCCGAACTATACAATATGGGTATCCAATGATGCTTATGTCCGGATGTTGATTATTTCAACAATTTTAGAAGTTGCTTTCCCTAATGTTAAAGGTACTACCACTTCTCGTGATGTCTGGCTCTCTCTCGAACATGATGATCTCCACATACATCATCTAGAGAGTATGCTCTTAAAACTCAATTACTATAACTTCAAATGAATGGTGATAAACCTGCTTCCACCTATCTGAATATGGAAAAATAATATGTTGATGCATTGGCTAATATCGGTGAATATTTCAAAGAGAAAGATCTCGTTATGTTAGTAATTGTAGGACTTCAAGATGACTATAATGGGTTAAAATCAACCCTTCTTGCTCGACAGGTGCCCTCTGCCTCTACTGAATTACATGGCCTCTAAGATCATGATTATATGATCAAACAATCCCTTCCTGTTGCTCCACCACCACCACAATCCTTCAACACAACTACTAATGGAACACCACCATCCTCCGGTTCCTCACTACAAGATCTGTTGCAAGCTCTCAACCAACTTGCCTCTCAGCTTAGCTTTAACTTACAACCAACCAATTAACAATCACATGCCTTCTTTACCACTCATTCTACACAACACAGAGGTCATGGTTGTTTATCAAACAAGCGCAACCCTCAAGGACAGTTTAATTGGGCATCGAATCAAACTGTTGTGTATGGAACATGCAATTGTTTTAGCATTGGGCACATTCCCTCTGACTACCATAATCGAGGTCCGTCCACCATGCGACCCAGGCAACAATCATCTGCTAACCATGCTGATCTTCATTCTCAAGCATCGTGGCTACTCGATACTAGTTCTAATAGCCATGTACCACCAGATTTATCCAGCCTTGGCCATGTTGAACCATATTATGGTGATGAATCACTTCATGTTGGAAATGGTAAGACCCTACCCATTGTACACATCGATTTTACAAAACTCTATTCTCCCAACAAAACTTTTTCTTTCACAAATATCCTTCATGCTCCTCAAATTAAACGTAATCTTCTTTTTGTACAATAGTTTTGTCATGATAATAACATTTTCTTTGAATTTCATGATACTTTCTTTGCGGTGAAGGATGAGATTTCCCATAATACCCTCCTCACGGGTCCAAGTGAACAAGGACTCTACTTATTTGTTGTCTGTCGTTTTCAACCGGTTTCCAAAAGTGTTTTTACCACCGTTCGTGCTCCTGCTCACACATGGCATCAACGGCTTGGTCATCCCCACCCACAACTTTTCAACTTTGTTTTATCTAAATATTCTCTTCTTGTTTTGAATAAACATGTGTCTTCTCCATGTAATGCGTGTCATATAGGGAAATCATCAAAACTTTCTCTACCATTGTCAAATTTTAAGAGTAATCGTATTTTGGATTTGGTCTTTTGTGATGTATGGGGTCCAACACTTATTCCTTCTTTTGATGGTCATAATTACTTTCTATTATATGTTGATCACTTTAATCGTTGTATGTGGTTGTTTCCTTTAAAACAAAATTATGATGTCTTTGCCACCTTCAAACATTTTCTTGCAATAGTTGAACGACAATTTCAAACTAAACTTAAATCCATTCAAATGGATTGGGGAGGATAATTTCGAGCCCTTCCAAATTTCTTTTCTCCACTTGGTGTTATTCACCGACGTTCATGTCCACATACAAATGAGCAAAATGGATTTGTAGAATGTCTCCATCAACATGTGGTAGAAATGTGTCTCACCTTACTTGCTTAATCTAGGGTATCCTCATGATTTTGTCATTTTACCAATGACACGACTGTTCATCTCATAAATCATATGCCCTATCGTACCTCTTCAAATATCTCACCACTTGAGCATGCTTTGTCCTATAAACCAGACTTTTCATTCTTACATGTGTTTAGTTGTTTGTGATTTCCTCGTCTGCGAACCTACAATAAACATAAAATGGAATTTCGTTGTACTCCTTGTGTTTTTCTTGGGTATAGCACAGAACAACATGGTTGCAGGTGTCTAGATCCAACTACTGATCGTATTTATGTTGCTAGACATGTTCGGTTTGTTGAAGATAGTTTTCCATTCCAAAAATCTTCACCACCACTTCCTGAACCCACCATTTCTACTCCTTATGTTTCCAACTACCCTACACCATTGTTATCTTCAGATCCTGACACCACAATATCTCCCATCAACCCATCAATTCCATATACACCCGATATGTCCACTACTGCTGCCACCCAGCAGCCGTCCATGCCTGCTCCTACCCTCGAACAACCATCTTTGGTTGTTCCAGATAGTACAGAACCCTCTACATGTATGGGACAACCTACAACATGTGCTCTTGTGCAAACTGATGCCTCTTGCCCATGCATTTGTCCATCTAATTTGCGACAACATCCTAAACAATGAGACTCTTATGATCCATCACCTTAAATTGATAATTTAGATGTCTCCGACATTGAACCTACCACCGTTTCCGCTGCTAATAAACCACCAAAATGGTGGGTTGTCATGGTTGGCGAATATTTAGCCCTCATGTGTAATGCTACGTGGTCTCTCGTTCCACCTGTTCCTAATGCCAACATAGTTCATTGTAAATAGGTATAAAAACTCAAATGGTATGAAAAAGGTGTTTTCACCCGACACAAAGCACACCTGGTTGCTAAAGGGTTCAAGCAACAACATGGTGTTGATTATCATGAAACTTTCAGCCCTGTTGTAAAGTTTACTACTATTCGTATAATGTTATATCTTGTAGTTACACAACAGTGGACACTTTGACGATTAGGTGTGCAAAATGCTTTTCTTCATTGTGACTAGAAAAGAAAGTAACATAGTTCATTGTAAATAGGTATAAAAACTCAAATGGGATCAAAATGGTGTTTTCACTCGACACAAAGCACGCCTGGTTGCTAAAAGGTTCAAGCAACAACATGGTGTTGATTATCATGAAACTTTCAGCCCTGTTGTAAAGTTTACTACTATTCGTATAATGTTATCTCTTGCAGTTACACAACAGTGGACACTTCGACGATTAGGTGTGCAAAATGCTTTTCTTCATTGTGAACTAGAAAAGAAAGTCTATTTACGCCAGCCGCAAGGTTTTATTGATCCCACATTAGACAATTAATATACTTTAGTATTATAGGGATGCAAAGTTTAATTGTGTGATATATATATATATATATATATATATATATATATATATATATATATATATATATATCTTATGTACTCTATTATGTCAATAATACAATATGTGAGTATACACCAAGTTTATCTTGGTATCAGAGCTGTTTTCTCGACAACCCTAATTGCCGCCAACATTCTTCAACACTTTCGGCTGAACAATGGCCTTAATCGTTGCTTTCACTACACCTAAGAAAACTTCTCACAATTCTCACAAGTTCAGTTTAACTCTTTCTCCCACAAACTATGGTTTTTGGAAAACCTTGATTCATCCCATTCGTGTCACAAACAATATTATTGGTTATATTGATGGTTCCATTCCCGGTCCATCTGAAACAATTGATCAAACCAGTACTTTAGACAAAGAAACCACCACAAAAACCCAGTAAAACCCTAATTATCCGATTTGTATTTCCAATGACGCCCATGTCAGATGTTGCTAATCTTAAGAATATCAAGAATCACGTGAAGTCTGGCTCTCAGTAGAATGTGCATACGCCTCACACACGTCTTCTAGGGAATACACTCTCAAAACACAGTTAGTAAAGATACAGATGAATGGTGATGAAACACCAGAAGCCTACCTCAATAGAGCAAAAGAATATGTCGATGCCTTATCCAACATTGGTGAAGCTTTTAAAGAAAAAGATTTGGTTATGCTTGTTATTGCAAGCCTTCATGAATATTATAATGGTTTGAAATCGACTCTTCTTGCTAGACAAGTTTTAACTACCTTTAATGAGTTACAAGGACTACTCTCATATCACGATTACATGATCAAACAATCTATTCCTGTTGTTCCATCACAACAGCCCTTTACTACTAACACTATTGGCATGCTTGCTCTAACAGGTTCTTCAGAACATGATCCTGTTTAAACTCTAAATAAACTTGCTTCATAGCTTGGATTCAGCCTACAACCTGTCTCCCAACAGCCACAAGCGTTCTTCACTTCATACTCTTAAAAAAATTGTGGCCATGGTTGTACCACCAATAACCATGGTTGTGGACGTAGTCCGAACAATCAAACCAGCACAGGACAATTCAATTGAGCATCCAATCAGAATATGGTGTATGGAACTTGAAACCGATGTGGCATTGGTCACATCCCATTTGATTGTTCGAATCGTGACCCAAAAACCTTTCGCAACAGACAACAAACATCAACCAACCATGTTGATTACCGGTCACAATCTCCTTCTTGGCTACTTAACACTGGTGCTAATAGTCATGTAGCACCAGAATTGTCTAGCGTCGGCATGGCTGGACCATATTATGGTGACGATGTAACGACCCGTCTATGGTATGTTGCTTCCATGGCATTTAATTAGAAGTTTTCAAGAGGGACTCAGCGAGTCTATAGCCCGACTCGTCGAGTAGGGACGGGATTTTGTGCACGTGTTAGTCGGCAACTCAGCGAGTCCATATTCGGGACTCGGCGAGTCTTCCTGCCTGGAAGAAACCCTAAATCCCCGGGTTTTCTCCCTATTTGAGCAATGTTATGTGCCCCAAACTCGCCTCCTTCACCCTCAGAGAGCTGTGAGAAACCCTAATCCATCCTTTGAGTGATTTAAGTGTTTTTGTGTGGATTTTGAAGGCTTGAAGAGGAAGAAGAAGAAAGGAACAAGGAGAAGAGGTGTAGAGCAAAGATCCAAGGGCAAAATCAGAGTTCATTGAGGTATTTCTCGGATTCCTTCTATTTTATGCTTTAAACCTCCATTAGAACACTTCTAGGCCTAGTTTGATGTATTTTTTAAACCTTATAGTTGTATCGATGCCTTAATAGGTCGAGATATCCTTAGATCTGTTCATTTAGAAGTTGTAGAGCCCGGATCTATTGCCTTTTTGAAGATGCTTTGCATGAGAACCCTAGATCTAGCCTTTATTATGCTTTTTGAGCCATTTTATCTTCATGGATGCATATGGGCACGTAAAGATAGAATCTTTACGTGCTAATCGAGCTAAGGGAGCCCAGATCTATAGGTTTTATACACTGGATTCAAGCAGAATCGAGTTTAGAGTAGTTGCATGCTAGCGACTCGGCGAGTCGGAAGAACGACTCGGCGAGTCGAGTCGCGAGTCCCCGATTTTCCCTTTTTGAGTGATGCCGAGTGGGGACCAGTGAGTAGTAGAGTGGACTCAGCGAGTTGGAGGTCAGACTCAGTAATGGAGGGACTCGACGAGTTGTTCATACAACTCGGCGAGTCCAAGGCAATCTTCTTCGCTCGAAGAACAACTCGTCGAGTTGTTCATACGACTCGGCGAGTCGGATGCAGATTGCCTGAGTTTTAGAATCAACAGGGAACTCGTCGAGTTGATGTCATACTCGACGAGTAGCCACGAGTAGGGTTGAGAAGTGAGACTAGAGACTCGGCGAGTTGGCGGTCCAACTCGGCGAGTCAGTCAACTGTGGGTTGACTTTGACCGAGAGAGTTGACTTTGACCAAGGGTAAAAGAGTCATTTTACCCCAATGCAGTGATTAGCATTTGATTGAGTGTGTTTATGGATTTGTAGCCGGGGAGATACCGGAGCAGCAACAGATAGTTTCCAGAGCCATACACACAACAGCCAGTTCACGAGGTGAGTTTCCTTCCAGTAGGAACGGGTCTAAGGCCACAATACCGGCCCGTTCAGTTAGCAGTAGTTTCTGGACTTCGGTCCAATGCAGTAGTTAGTATGTTTGACGCCTCCATGGCTCAGACAGGATTTATGTGTTTATGCTAGTTGATATGTTATGCTATGCTGTGTTCAGTTAGTCCGGACTTCGGTCCGATGTAGGGGACGGGGTCCCAGTCAGTTTCGGACTTCGGTCCGATGTAGGGGACGGGGTCCCAGTCAGTTTTCGGACTTCGGTCCGATGCAGGGGACGGGGTCCTAGATAGTTAGTCCGGACTCCGGTCCGATGCAGGGGACGGGGTCCCAGTCAGTGGGCAAGGCCCAGTATGTGCCTTATATGTATTGTATGGTATGTGGTAGTTTGGGGGAGCTCACTAAGCTTCGTGCTTACAGTTTCAGTTTTGGTTTCAGGTACTTCCGCAAGCAAAGAGAAGAGCTCGGGATGATGGCATCGCACACACCACAGCTTCAGTTTTTGTCCTGGGAGTTGATACAGTTTTCTTAGATATGTTTTAATACAGTTGTGACTCAGTTTTCTCACAGTATTTTAGTATGGTGTTAGATACATAGCGTATGGTTTTATTATATGATACTCAGTTTTATGATTTTTGGTTATATTAAAAATGAAATTTTTGGGTCGTATTTTTGGGTCGTTTCAAGTTGGTATCAGAGCCTTGGTTTGAGGGATTCGGATACACCTCCGGGTGCATCTGAACTCAAACTAAGGAAACGATAAAAGATTTTCAAAAAGGAAAAATGTTTTCAAATAGAATTTTGAAAAGCACTTAGAGAGAAAAGAATTTTTAAAACAAGATAAGGGTGTGGTGCATGCGATCAGCCGAGCTCAAGTAAGTACTCCCAAATTACCCATACAAGTTTTATTATTATGATTAATTGTTCAAGTTTCAGTAGAACAACATGCTAGTATAGGACTAAGGATGTAGGAGGATGCCTTATGTGCCTGCTATATGTGTTTCAGCTTTATGAGAATTGCATGCTAGTATTGAGTAGACAGCAGTAGGATAGCCTGTTTAGGTTATGCCTGATAGTATGAGTTTAGCATTGTATGCTAGTACAGTTTTCTCGTTATGGGGATAAGATTGCTTGAGTAGTTTCTTGTGTCCGAATGCTGCTTGCTCTGTGCTTTGTGGGTCTCCGAGTGATGGGAGTTAGCCATCAGGTGAATACGTCACGTCACATGTGATTAGGATTGAATAATCTCAGAGTGTTGGATTTGGCCCTATTGCGCAGCTCTTGTTTGAGTCCAACTGTTGTAGGGGACGAGCTTTTTACTCGAAGGATTATCTGAGCCTCATCACATGTGATGGTATTCAGGTGATGGCTAATTAGCATTACAAGGAGGCCTTCAACAGTTGAGGACTGGTTGAGTGGAGTCAGAGATTTCCCTAGGGCAAGCCTAGGATGAGAGTAGCAGAGATCAGTAGTAGTAGAAGTGACTTGGTGGAGTCAAGGCAATTCTTGAGGAAAGTACGGATAGATGTGGAAGGTAGTATGGGCCCGTACTACTGAAAGGAGAGGATTCATACTCGAATCAAGGAAGGCCGAGACAAGACCAGGAAGCTAGTAGTAGTATCAATGATCCCTTGAGATATTTCAGTTTTCTGATGTTGCTATGATGTGTTTCAGAATGGTGGTTTTGCGTTCGAGGCTAGCAACCGGCAGTGGAGGTGCCGGGGAGGGATCAGGATCAAGCTCGGGGGCCGAGCGTATGGATGAGCAGACTAGAGAGTTTCTTTCTTCAGAGATTACTCGTATCATACTGGATCAGACTCCTGTGATCTTCGGTTCGATCAAGGAGGGTATCCTAGAGCTGATGGATGAGAGGTTGGGCACTTTCTATGCCGAGGTGGCGGCCATGATGGGGTCGCGCACACTTACTTTCAGGGAGTTCAGGGCATGTGGAGCTCCAGACTATCACGGGGCACGGGACCCCATAGCGAGTACTAGATGGTTGGCAAATGTGGCCAACGCGTTCCGCACGAGCAGGTGCCCCGAGGGGGACAAGGTTATATTGGCATCCTGTCTTCTGAAGGACAGGGCACGGGATTGGTGGGAGGAGGTCGGACATACCATTGGAGATGATGCAGCATTGGATGCCATGACCTGGGCTGATTTCTCTACCAGGTTCAGGGCGGAGTTTGCACCGGTTATTGAGGTGCAGCAGTTAGCCAGAGAGTTTCAGGGCCTCACCCAGACTACAGAGACCGTGGCGGTGATCACCGCCAAGTTTAGGGAGAGGGCTCTTCTTGTTCCTCAGTATGCGGCCGATGAGGAGATGAAGAAGGCCCGTTATCATGAGATGTTGCGGAGCGATATCCGCTAGTTTGTGAGCCGGTCCAGCTGTAAAACGTTGGATGACATGATAGCTAGAGCTCGAGAGAGGGAGATTGATCTCGAGATGGAGAAGAAGAGGAAACCGGAGGTGGTTTCGGGTTCAGGAGGTTCGAGCAAAAAGCCCAAGGTTTCAGATCACAGATCCAGGATTCAGCCGAGCCACGGTCGATATGGCAAGTGTGGGAGGATGCACGATGGGGTGTGCAAGGTAGGGAGTTCCGGCTGCTTCAAGTGCGGTCGGACTGGGCATTTGAGCAGGGATTGTATGACCCCTGCTACTGCCATTGCAGCATCAGATCTGATTTGCTTTCAGTGCAATCAGAGGGGACATAAAAAGTCCCAGTGTCCGAGTTTAGCTGCAGCAGGGAAGGTGGCTGCACCTGCCCCTGCTACTTTGAGGATTACAGATGGCCGGCAGGGCCGAGCCGAGGCGCCAGTGGCGAAGAGTAGAGCTTTTCAGATGACAGCAGAGGAGGCACGAGCGACTCCTGATGTGGTGACGGGGTCGTTCTCTATGAACGGCATTTCTGCCATAGTATTATTTGATTCGGGGGCTACCCGAACGTTTGTATCGCTAGCGCTTAGCAGGAGATTTAGTAGAGCTCCAGGGGAGCTGGATTGTCCACTAGAGGTTGAGATAGCAGATGACAGGACCATGAGGGTCGCCAGAGTGCATAGAGGGTGTTCTCTTCAGTTGTTCGACGAGCAGTTTTCGGTGGACCTGGTTCCTATACCCCTGCGAGGGAATAAGGTTATAGTAGGCATGGATTGGCTGAGCCCCAATGGGGCGGTGATTGATTGTGAGAAGCAGTTAGTGAGGGTTCGCACTCCCAGTGGGGGAGAGTTAGTGATTCAGGGTGAGAGCCCACAGTGCGGACCAGCTTTTTGTTCAGCCGCTAGAGCGAGGCGCTATTTTCAGCAGGGTTGCGCCGGATATATATAGCTTATGTTGTAGATGCCCGGTGAAGGGTAAGATGGCAGTAGATGATGTTCCAGTAGTGCGAGACTACTCGGATGTATTCTCCGAGGATTTACCGGGAATACCTCCTGAGAGACAGGTTGAGTTTGGGATCGACCTGATTCTTGGTGCGGCTCCGATAGCCAAGGCACCGTATCGCCTAGCTCCCCTGAGATGCAGGAGTTGTCTACGCAACTGCAGGAGCTGCTAGACAAGGGTTTCATTCGGCCGAGCAGTTCGCCTTGGGGAGCGCCGATCCTGTTTGTGAGGAAGAAGGATGGGTCGCATCGTATGTGTATAGATTATCGGGAGTTGAATAAGGTAACGGTGAAGAACCGTTACCCACTTCCGAGGATAGATGATTTGTTTGATCAGCTTCAGGGAGCGTCTTGGTTCTCCAAGATCGATCTACGCTTCGGGTATCATCAGATGCGGGTTAGGGATGAGGATGTGTAGAAGACTGCTTTCAGGACCAGGTATGGTCATTATGAGTTTGTGGTGATGCCATTTGGGCTCACCAATGCTCCAGCCGCATTCATGGATCTCATGAATCGCGTGTGCAGGCCGATGTTGGATCGATCAGTGATAGTATTCATAGATGATATCTTGGTGTATTCCAAGAAGCAGGAGCAGCACGAGGAGCACCTGAGGGAGGTGCTAGAAGTTTTGAGGAGGGAGAGGCTTTTCGCAAAGTTCTCCAAGTGCGAGTTCTGGTTGCGCGAGGTGCAGTTCCTTGGTCATCTCGTCAACCAGAAGGGTATTTTGGTAGATCCGGCCAAGATAGAGGCCGTGATGCAGTGGGAGGTCCCGAAGTCTCCATCCGAGATTCGGAGCTTCCTAGGGTTGGCAGGGTATTATCGTAGGTTCATTCAGGATTTCTCCAAGATAGCAGTGTCGCTCACCCGACTGACCAAGAAGTCGTTGGTATTTCGTTGGAGGCCTGAACAGCAGGCAGCGTTCGAGACCCTCAGACAGAGATTGTGCGAGGATCCGATCCTTACCTTTCCAGAGGGAGTAGAGGACTTCGTAGTCTACTGTGATGCCTCGATCATAGGTATGGGAGCAGTGTTGATGCAGCGAGGCCATGTGATAGCTTACGCCTCGAGATAGTTGAAGCCTCACGAGGCTAACTATCCTACCCATGATTTAGAGTTGGGGGCGGTTGTGTTTGCCCTCAAGATTTGGAGACATTATCTTTATGGGGTTCATTGTACTATCCACACGGATCACAAGAGTTTGAGGTACATTATGGATCAGTCGAGTCTGAACATGAGGCAGAGGAGATGGTTGGATGTGCTGAAGGATTATGACTGTGAGATCCTTTACCATCCAGGGAAGGCCAACGTGGTGGCCGACGCCCTAAGCCGCAAAGTGTCGGCAGCCCCTATCAGGGATTTGTGTTTGAGGGTGACAGTGATTACTCCATTGTTGGAGCGGATCAAGGAGGCTCGGGTTGAGGGCCTCAAGGAGGAGAGGCAAAAGTGTGAGAGGATAGTGGGCCGAGTAGCTTCGTTTGATTATGACAGTCGAGGATTGCTGACACTTCATGGGAGAGTGTGGGTACCATACTGGGGTGGAGTACGGCAGGTGTTGATGGACGAGGCTCATAAGTCTCGATTTTCTATCCACCCAGGGGCGACGAAGATGTATAGAGATCTTCGACCCGATTATTGGTGGCCCTGCATGAAGCGGGATGTCGCTTGGTATGTTGAGAGATGCCTGACCTGCAGGAAGGTCAAGGCGGAGCACCAGAGGCCTCACGGCAAGATGCAGCCATTAGACATTCCCGTGTGGAAATGGGAGGACATCACCATGGATTTTATCACCAAGCTTCCCAGGACCGCACGAGGAGTATATTCGATATGGGTAGTAGTGGATCGGTTGACGAAGAGTGCTCATTTTATCCCGATCCAGGAGAGTATATCGGCAGAAAAGTTAGCCGATATCTATGTGCGTGAGATCGTGGCACGTCATGGAGTGCCGGTATCGATGGTGTCAGACCGATATGTCCGTTTTACATCCAGATTCTGGAAGCGGTTTCACGACGAGATGGGTACTCGTCTTCATTTCAGCACCGCTTTCCACCCTCAGACGGACGGGTAGAGCGAGAGGACGATTCAGACTCTCGAGGACATACTCCGGGCATGTGTTTTAGACTTCGGTGGCAGTTGGGATACGTATCTTCCGTTAGCGGAATTTTCGTATAACAACAGTTATCATGCGAGCATTGATCGACCTCCCTTTGAGATGCTTTATGGGAGGAAGTGTAGGACCCCGATTTGTTGGGGCGAGGTCGGTCAGCGGGTCATTGGGAGCACAGAGGTGGTGCTCAAGACGACCGAGTTGATTCAGCAGGTCCATAGTAGACTGCAGACTGCGTAGAGTCGGCAGAAGAGCTACGCCGACAGGAGACGTTCAGACTTGGAGTTCCGGGTGGGCGATATGGTCCTTCTGAAGGTCTCACCTTGGAAGGGTGTCATCAGGTTTCGGAAGAGGGGCAAGCTGGGTCCCAGGTTTATTGGTCCTTTAAGGGTTTTGGCCCGGGTGGGTCGGGTTGCTTATCGGTTGGATCTTCTAATAGAGCTTAGCCAGATCCACAACATTTTCCATGTGTCGCAGTTGAGGAAGTGTTTGGTGGATGAGTCAGCAGTTGTTCCCATAGAAGATATTCAGGTTGATAGCAGCCTGAATTACATCGAGAGGCCGGTCGCGATTCTGGACCGGAAGACAAAGACCTTGAGGAACAAGGTAATTCAGTTAGTGAAGGTGCAGTGGCAGCACCGGAAGGGGTCTGAGTGGACGTGGGAGGCTGAGGAGGAAATGAGAGAGCACTACCCGGAGTTATTTGCAGATTCAGCCGTAGCAGACTTCGAGGACGAAGTCTGAGACAAGTGGGGGAGAATTGTAACGACCCGTCTCTGATATGTTGCTTCCATGGCATTTAATTAGAAGTCTTCAAGAGGGACTCGGCGAGTCTATAGCCCGACTCGTCGAGTAGGGACAGGATTTTGTGCACGTGTTAGTCGGCGACTCAGCGAGTCCATATTCGGGACTCGGCGAGTCTGCCTGCCTGGAAGAAACCCTAAATCCCCGGGTTTGCTCCCTATTTAAGCAATGTTATGTGCCCCAAACTCGCCTCCTTCACCCTCAAAGAGCTGTGAGAAACCCTAATCCATCCTTTGAGTGATTTAAGTGTTTTTATGTGGATTTTGAAGGCTTGAAGAGGAAGAAGAAGAAAGGAACAAGGAGAAGAGGTGTAGAGCAAAGATCCAAGGGCAAAATCAGAGTTCATTGAGGTATTTCTCGGATTCCTTCTATTTTATGCTTTAAACCTCCATTAGAACACTTCTAGGGCTAGTTTGATGTATTTTTCAAACCTTATAGTTGTATGGATGCCTTAATAGGTCGAGATATCCCTAGATCTGTTCATTTAGAAGTTGTAGAGCCCGGATCTATTGCCTTTTTGAAGATGCTTTGCATGAGAACCCTAGATCTAGCCTTTATTATGCTTTTTGAGCCATTTTATCTTCATGGATGCATATGGGCACGTAAAGATAGAATCTTTACGTGCTAATCGAGCTAAGGGAGCCCAGATCTATAGGTTTTATACACTGGATTCAAGCAGAATTGAGTTTAGAGTAGCTACATGCAAGCGACTCGGCGAGTCGAGTCGCGAGTCCCCGATTTTCCCTTTTTGAGTGATGCCGAGTGGGGACCAGTGAGTTGTAGAGTGGACTCAGCGAGTTGGAGGTCAGACTCAGTAATGGAGGCACTCGACGAGTTGTTCATACAACTCTGCGAATCCAAGGCAATCTTCTTAGCTCGAAGAACAACTCGTCGAGTTGTTCATACGACTCGGCGAGTCGGATGCAGATTGCCTGAGTTTTAGAATCAACAGGGAACTCATCGAGTTGATGCCATACTCGACGAGTAGCCACGAGTAGGGTTGAGAAGTGAGACTAGAGACTCGGCGAGTTGGCGGCCCAACTCGGCGAGTCAGGTCAACTGTGGGTTGACTTTGACCGGGAGAGTTGACTTTGACCAAGGGTAAAAGAGTCATTTTACCCCAATGCAATGATTAGCATTTGATTGAGTGTGTTTATGGATTTGTAGCCGGGGAGATACCGGAGCAGCAACAGATAGTTTCCAGAGCCATACACACAGCAGCCAGTTCACGAGGTGAGTTTCCTTCCAGTAGGAACGGGTCTAAGGCCACAATGCTGGCCCGTTCAGTTAGCAGTAGTTTCTGGACTTCGGTCCAATGCACTAGTTAGTATGTTTGACGCCTCCGTGGCTCATACAGGATTTATGTGTTTATGCTAGTTGATATGAAATACTATGTTGTGTTCAGTTAGTCCGGACTTCGGTCCGATGTAGGGGACGGGGTCCCAGTCAGTTTCGGACTTCGGTCCGATGTAGGGGACGGGGTCTCAGTCAGTCTTCGGACATCGGTCCGATGCAGGGGACGGGGTCCCAGATAGTTAGTCCGGACTCCGTTCCGATGCAGGGGACGGGGTCCCAGTCAGTGGGCAAGGCCCAGTATGTGCCTTATATGTATTGTATGGTATGTGGTAGTTTGGGGGAGCTCACTAAGCTTCGTGCTTACAGTTTCAGTTTTGGTTTCAGGTACTTCCGCAAGCAAAGGGAAGAGCTCGGGATGATAGCATCGCACACACCACAGCTTCAGTTTTTGTCCTGGGAGTTGATACAGTTTTCTTAGATATGTTTTGATACAGTTGTGACTCAGTTTTCTCACAGTATTTTAGTATGGTTTTAGATACATAGCGTATGGTTTTATTATATGATACTCAGTTTTATGGTTTTTGGTTATATTAAAAATGAAAATTTTGGGTCGTATTTTTGGGTCGTTTCAGACGATTTTCTCCATGTTGGCAATGGTAAGGGTTTGCCCATATTACATGTTGGTTCCACTAAGCTTCATTCTCCAAAAAAAACTCTTTCCTTACTAAATATTCTTCATGTACCACAAATTAAACAACATCTTCTTTCTGTTCAACAATTCTGTCATGATAACAATGTTTTCTTTGAATTTCATGACACCTTTTACTCCATGAAGGATGAGAAGTCAGACAATATCCTCCTCACGGGTCCAAGTAATAACGGGCTCTACTCACTTCAACTTCCATCTTTCCAACCAATTTCAAGAAAGGTCTTCACTGCTATGTGTGCCCCTGTTTACACATGGCATCAACGGCTTGGTCATCCTCATTTTCAGCTTTTACATTCCATGCTATCAAGATACTCTCTTCCGGTTTTTCATAAAAAGTCAAGTGTTCCTTGTAATGCATGTCGTGTAGGAAAATAATCTAAACTGTCTTTGCCTTTATTGAATTTTAAAAGTTCTTGCATTTTAGATTTGGTATTTTGTGATGTATGGGGACCTGCTCCTATTACCTCTTCTAACGGACATACCTATTTCCTACTTTGTGTTGATCATTTTACTCATTACATGTGATTTTTCCCTTTAAAACATAAATCTGAGGTGTTTTCTCAATTTAAACACTTTTAGTTATGGTTGAACGACAATTTAACACAAAACTCAAATCTGTCCAAGCTGATTGGCGTGGAGAATTTTGAAATCTCCCTAATTTCTTTTCTCTGCTTTGCATCACACATAGACGCTCATGTCTTCATACGAGTGATCAAAACAGCTTTGTTGAGCGTCGTCATCGAAATGTGGAAACTAGACTCACTCTGCTTGCTCAATTCGGTGTTCCATCTCGTTTTTGGCACTTTGCTTATGACACAGCTGTTTACCTGATTAATCGGATGCCATCCGATACATCATCTAATGTGTCACCTTTTAAACACGCCTTTTCTCACAAACCCGATTTTTCATTCTTGCGTGTTTTTGGCTACTTATGTTATCCTCATATTCGTCCATATAATAAACACAAAATAGATTTTTGTTCCTTTCCATGTGTCTTTCTCGGTTAAAGTCCCGGTCACCATGGTTAGTGGTGTCTCGATCTCACCACTGATCGCATGTATATTTCCTCTCATGTTCTTTTTGTTGAACAACACTTCCCTTTTTTACACACCGTTCCTCCACCTGAGATACCTACACCTTCAGACCCATATATCTCCAGTTATCCTATACCTATTTCTTCCTTTGAAACTACCACTCCTACCGATAGTCCATTTACTACCGACAACAAATCAAACATTCCAACCCATTCTTATGATACCACACACAACAACCCATCCACACCTCCTGCTCCTACTCCCACATCATCAGCTCCACCTACTACCTACAGTAATGCCAATGCTCATAATGATCATCTGCCTCCTCGAGTAATCCCCTATCATCTTCGCCATAATCCCAAAGCCCGTGTTCCATTTAACCCTTATGCCTTCTTCAGCCATACCAACTTCTCTACAATCGAGCCAACAACCTTTTCCAATGCAAACAAATCACCAAAATGACAAGCTGCCATGACTGAAGAATATAATGCACTGATGCGTAATCAAACATGGTCTCTTATTCCGCCTGTTCCTAATACGAATGTAGTTGATTGCAAATGGGTGTATAAACTTAAACGGGATCAAACTGGTAAAATCACTCGGTACAAAGCGCGTCTCGTTGCAAAAGGGTTAAATCAACAACCAGATATTGACTACTGAAACATTTAGTCCTTTAGTCAAATCTACTACTATTTGTATAGTTCTCTCTTTTGCTGTTCCACAGAAATGTGCTCTACGGCAATTGGATTGTCAAAAAGCCTTCTTGCATGGAGAACTCAAAGAGACGATTTACTTATGACAACCACCTATTTTCGTTGATCCTATGAAACCCCATCATCTCTGCTTGCTTCACAAATCTTTATACGGGCTCAAACAAGCGTCTTGTGCATGGGTTCATCGGCTAACAAAGGTTTTATACTAAAACAAACATTGTATTTTGGGTTATAAAAAGCTATTTTCATATTTTTAAAAGCTTTAAAATTGAGTCTTTTACCATCTCACAAGTTACAAATCCATCATTACGACTTGCACAAAGTCACAAAAATAAAATACGACAACTTCAACAATACAAACAAAAAAAGAAGTACGATATGCCCAAAAAACATGACCACTTCAATATATCACCAATTTTCATCTATTGCCTTGAACTCTTCATTGTTTGACATTTGAATATCCTCCCTAAGATATAATAATAATAATAATAATAATAATAATAATAATAATAATAATAATAGCACATGTTTGTATTAGTTTAGTCAATTTAAAATTATAAAGGGATATAATGTTAATCACCTCATTTCCCTCCTCGTCTTCGTCAGAATGTACATTACCACCATCAATAACACACCTTCTTTCAGTACTTGCTAGTTATATGAAGTTCAAAAGCTTTACCTTCTTTCAAAATTTTACTTGTATCAGTACTACATGTATCACCAACAAGGTAATCACCAACACCACCACCACCACCTGAAAGAAATGCTAAATGGATAAGTCAAACGCTTAATGGGTTACAATATTTGCTAGCTAAAACATTTCAAAACCACTTTTAGGCTTATTTTTTCACTTATTCCCTCAGGAAAACTAGGGTTCAAATAGTCGGTAGAATTTCTAATTATAAATGCAGGAAATGGTTCAAATTTTAGGATCCATAATAGCACACTTGTTCAGTTGAAGAAAATGAAAAAAAAAATGGAATATCATCCACGTGCATCAATATGTGTTGCTAGGATTTTATATCTAATTCTTAAACTTTGTCATGCTACAAGGCTGAATATATAAATATATTCTTTCGGTTATGCAGATTCATGGTCGGTTCCAAATTGAGTTACATTCTGGAAGAGAATAAATAAGCTACCCTATGGATCTAAGCTTACATCTCAAAATAAATAATACAAACTGCTAATTGTGATGTAAAAAACATTATAAATGGACTACGGACTATTCTAATCATTTAAAATTTCAGACTGACCCATGATTTGCTAAGTCTCTAAAATATAATATAATTAATGGAAAGAGGAAGAAAGTACCTCTTAAGATGGTTCTCTGTGGACTGGCTCCTTAATTCTGTTGGTGTCGGTGTGCTATTCACGGCTTGTATGTAGCAGAATGGTCCATTTTCTGAGGTCTCTATCTTCGTTGTAAAAGCACACAACTGATCAAGAAGTGATATGGATCCGAATATACACAGACCATTCATCGAAGAAATGTTGTGTGGAAGATGACTTATTCCTGTATCCACTACATCTAAAACTTCCAAAAGCTTTAGATTTCCAAATTCCTCTGGCAATTTCTGGACTTGACTACAAAAGTGGAGAAAGAGATACCTCAAACATTTCATCTTACAGATGCTGTTTGGAATGTCTCCTACAGATGCACACTTTGTCAGGTTCAGCTCCTCTAAACATTCTAATTGCCCAATATCTTCGGGTAACTTCTCAAGAAACTTACAAGAATCAAGTAGTAGACATTTCAGATGAATTAGCATGCAAATGCTATCTGGAAGATGTCTAAGAATTGTAGACGACACATTCAGCTCCTCTAAATTTTCTAACCAACCAAGATTCTCCGGCAACTCTTCAAGATGCTGGCAATCTATAAGGCTGAGAGATTTTAGACATTTCAACATACAAACGCTATCAGGAAGACATTTGATGTTTGTAGAGTACAAAGTGAGCTCTTCTAAGCATTTCAACTGGTCAAGGTCATTTGGCACCTCTGGAATACAGCCCTTAAATGTAAGGCGTCTTAAATGTTGTAAAAAACCAGTTCTCCCTGAAACACACTCAAGTTTTGTGCAAGGCTGGAGATCTAGGAAGACACCCTTGCGATCAATTTCAGTTTTCGAGGGTTGTTCTTTAGAATAATAAAATGTAAATTGTAGCACTGGTAGATTGCTTGTTGAGTCCCTTAGGAATCCCTTCAAGCACTCCACAGACACAATTAAGTTAGGTATACTAAGAAGCACAAGTGATTCCAATTGTTTGAATAATGAAGAAGATACAGACCATGAGCAACCAACTAAATTTACGAAGATGAGCCTTTTTAGACATCCAGCTGGAGCATAAATTTCTATCAAATCATGACATCCACTAAGATCTAAATTCTCTAGATTAGGAGCCATCCGAAGGTCAAGGGTCCTCAACTTTGAATCTCTAAGACCGAGGAACCTGAGCTTCTTAAGAACCTATCATATGCAAAAAGAACATAAATTAGACGAGTATTTCTGTATCTAATAACAAATAGACGAAAGGCTTTACGAAATGTACCTTTCTTTCTCCACTTCCCCAAAGTTGCAAAATTCTGCTTTTAGCCAATTCAATTCCAACAAGATTATTTGCTAGAAATGTTTGGGGTAAAGACAAACCAGGGTAAGCACGCCAATAAAGAAACTGTAACGAATTTGGAAAGTATTGTTTTGTTTGATCAAAGTTCCAGCCACTAGGGAAGCAGTCATCGAGGTTCCCATAAAGAGAAAGATATCTAAGTTTGTTCAGATTTCCAAGTTTTTTTATGATAATTTCAGGATTCAGTTCCTTCGGCATCAGCTGCAGTCCTATACATGTTGATGCTTCAGTACCCTATAATCCAAAAGCAGTCACCATGAAACTTGTGTCATATATGTAATGAAAATTTGTTAATTTTAGTAAACATGATCCTTACCCAATCATCAGTGAATAGTTCTTCAATTTCCTCGCGAATCCAGAGTCGGCTATGTTTGTTGGGCTCATGGGGGTGCGATCGCCTAACAATATTTTTGCCCAATTCTTCTATCTTATCATGCATGCCCAATCTACCATTTAAAATTGTTATTAGAGATCTTTGCTCAAGAATTCTTAAACCATATGCAGCACTATATCCACAGCTATCAAGCATTCTAATTGCATATCCTTTAGGAAACCCCTTCAAGAAGCATGCAACATCTAAGAACAATTCCTTGTGATCATCCTCTAGGCTGTTATAGCTTATTTCCAATACCTCTAGAGTTTCCCGAGATGGAATTGTTTTTAGTCGTTTTAGTGCACCTCTCCATACATCTTCATTTTCACCACACAGATGCGAACCCAAAACTTTAATCGTCAAGGGAAGACCAGCAGCATAACGTACTACTTCTGATGAAAGCTTTTCATACCCTTCATCTGGAATGTATCTCTTAAATGCATACCTACAAAAGAGGCTCATTGCTTCCTCATCAGACAACAAACTGACATCATAAATCCAGTTCACATTCACTCCATGTGCTAGCAGCACTTTCTCATCTCTCGTTGTAATGATGACTCTACTTCCGTCCTTAAACCAGTCACCAGCTAACGCCTCAAGCTGCTCTGCATCATCCACATCGTCTAGAACAAGAAGAACTTTCTTATAGGGTAGCCTCATTTTCATGTATTCTTTCCCGTCATGAACACTCCACACACGCATGTGTTCATCGTTTAGAACACCTGAAAGTATACGTTCTTGTAATGACCGCAAACCTTCCTTTATTGAAATTTCCATTCCGTTCTTCTTTTTTGATAATTCCCTTACGTCCTCAAGAAAGGTACTACCTTCAAAAAGGGAAGATACTTTATCAAAAATAGCTCTGGCTAAAGTTGTCTTCCCAATGCCTCCCATTCCTTTGATCCCTATCATGCGGACTTTATCATTCAAACCGATTCCCAAAGACGACGCCAGCTCTTGCATCCGGCGATCCATACCTATCAGATTTTCATCATTTCCCAAATGAATGGAACATAACTTGAGTGAAATCTCTTCACCAATTTTCTTGATAGCTTCAGCTTCATGCCTGTTGATCAAACAAGACTTAAGTGGTTTGTTTAAGGGGATTCATTTAGCATCACCCATAGTCCCATACCCAAAGAAGTAAAAAAAGTCAAATGTGGTGAATTGAAGGCTGAAATATTTTTAAACTTGTTGCGAACATGAAGGAGGTTCAATCAACCTTGAGTTAGAATTTTACAATATGACATCAATAATATGGATGACCCTTCTACATCCCCAGAGGACCAAGATTAGAAATACAAAATTGAAAGACTTTAAATTAGATATATGATGAAGGAATTTATACCCATTAGCAATGTTTTTCAGATCCCACCCAACCAGATTGCCTGCACTTTCAAGAGCCTTTTCCCATTTCTTAATCTGTTCGTTAGACTTATGTTTGGCGATTGCTCTTCCAACTGGTCCACTTCTACTGCGGATGTCGCTGGGCTCCACATCATAAAAGAGCGGGTAAGCAATCTGTTGCTTCTCATCCTGACACTCCATAATCTTTGTAACCTCCTTCAGACACCAAGACGAAGATGCATAGTTTCTGGAGAAAACAATGATAAAGAACCGTGACTCTTCAATGGCTTTGAAGAGCTCATCGATCCGTTTTCCTTTCTCGAGTTCCTCGTTATCCCTGAAGGTATAAATACCTAGTTGCTTAAGAGAAGTGTAAAGATGATCAACAAAGGTCTTGCGTGTGTCTTCTCCTCTAAAGCTTAAGAACACATGATACTTAAAGCTCTTTTGATTGAATGAAGTTGAAGAAGACGCCATTAAAGGTTTTTAATTTACTTGATGGATCTATAAATGGAATCGTTATTGGGAGAGATTCTTAGGAAATAATTGCAAAGAAATTAGGGATGCATGAACCACGCAACCCAATGATCGGCAAGAGCTAGTAATTTCAGCAAAGTGATGACATACATTTCTTAATAATAAACAACGAAGAAATTCCAAATGCCCCGCCAAATCACAAATAATAATAATAATAATAATAATAATAATAATAGTTAAATAAATAAATATATAATCAACCGGTAAATGATTAGTGATTACTTCATTGCAAGTTGCAATTATTTAATGGGAAAGTCAACGAAACTTTTGTATCATGTGTTAGAGTAAATTACATTATCCGTCCTTGTGGATTCCACAATGTAACAATTTCAGTCTTCAAGTTTCATTTTTTACAATTCTTTCCCTATTTTGTAGTTTCACTGAATCTTTGGTCCCTTGACCTAACACCAGTTTGGTTGTAACTTTTGTTGACTAAGCAATGCCACATCATTAACTTGTGACCGTTACAGAAAATTTGCATGTTTCAAGTTGTTAGTAGTGTCCTAGTTTTATGCTTATGCACATTGAATGAAGCTGGGAATCAGTAGAAGTTAGTTCCTATTTTTCTGGTTTATTTTCTTTTAAAAAGTCATGTACTTTCTAGTTGTTAAGCAAGCAGTGAAATGCAACTTTTCGTTCCAGTACTTTACATATCCTTTTCAGTCGTGTTTCCTTCGGTGGGAGTTCCAAGTTTCTAGTTGTTTTCTTAAGTGTTTTCTTGTGAAAGTCAACCAGTGGTATCAAAGCTTTGCTAAAGATGCCAGAATTGCAGCTGGTAGGAGGATTTAAGAAGTTAAACCATCAAAACTACAAGTCTTGGTCTGCTTGGTTAAGTTCGTATGTACAGGGCAGGATCGGTGGGAAGTGGTAAAGCGAAATGACATCATTCAGCCTGCAAGAGAGACACAAGATGGAGCCTTGAGAAAGTGGAAGATACGAGCTGGTAAAGCCTTGTTCATACTAAAGACAACAGTGGAAGAAGACCTGTTAGATCATATTAAAGATTCGGTGAGCCCAAAGGAAGCATGTGACACCTTGGAAGTACTGTTGTCCAAGAAGAATGATGCAAAGTTGCAGCATCTAGAGAATGAACTGCTTGGAATCTCCCAAAGAGATATGACCATCTCGCAATATTTTCATAAAGTGAAATCATTATGTCGGGAGATTGGTGCTCTTGATCCGGAGGCCAAGATTGGTGAGGCCAGAATGAAATGAATCATAATTCATGGATTGAAGACAGAGTATCACAACATTGTTGCTGCCGTTTAAGGATGGCTAAACCAACCTTCAATTACTGAATTCGAGAATCTCCGATCAAGCTAAGAATCCTTGGTGAAACAAATTGCAGGTGTACAAGTTAAGGCCAATGATGAAGCGCTGTATGTGGAAAAGTAACACAAAAACAAATCAAATGGGTCAACAAAGAGAAACTCAGGCAAAGGGAAATCCATGTCTGATGAAAAGAAAAAGAAGGAGAAAGGAGAAGCCTCGTTCGGAAATTCATCAGACAACAAGCAATGTTCACAGGGCAAGAAGTTTCCATTCCGATGTTACAGTTGCGATAAGAAAGGTCACATGGCCAAGGATTGTCCACAACAAAATGAAGTAGAGAATGCAACGACTTCCCAAATAGAATAAGGGTGGGATGTGAATACCCTAATGGCTCACATGGTTAGGGATAAGAGCAACCAAGCTAAATGGGCCTCTGAAACCCAAGTGTCTACCAGGTATAGTTGTTTTATAATATAGTGAACATGAATTTAGAATGCCCAGATTTTGCCCTAGCTACGTCATCTGGAAGGAGCGCAATTCACCTAGACAAGTGGATAGTCGACTCCAGTTGTTCTCACCATATGACTGGATAAAAGAGCCAACTCAAAAATCCGGTAAAGTACAACAGAAACCAAGTTGTAGTCATTGAAGATAATTCCCGACACCCAATCGCCAATATTGGGGATGTCACTCTCCCTACTAACTCCGACAACAAAGAACCGGAGATGGAAGATGTCTGTCATGTTCCAGGGAAGGGAAAGAACTTGTTCTCTGTTCCATAAGTAACTTTTGTTGGGAAATGCATGCTGTTTGGACCGGACCAAGTGAGCGTGTTCGATGAATTTGAGACATCATTGGTTCTTGTTCTCAGTGGTAGGCGACGAGACACAGTGTATGTACTTTCTGCAAAGGCTGCCTACATAGAAAAGACCTAGAATACTCAAAAGTGTTGACCTTTGGCACTCACGGTTAGGGCATGTGAGCTATTCTAAGCTGAAATTGATGATGCCTAATCAATTGGTTGCAGGGTTGCCCAAATTACCAGTTGTTAAAGATGTAGTATGTTCCAGATGTCAATTCGGTAAATCCCACCAACTAGTGTTCCATTCTTCAAGCTACAAATCAAAAAAACCTTTGGAACTAGGGATGTTATTCGGGTCGGAACCGAACCGACCCGAACCCGAATAAACCGAAAACCGAATAAGGGTAATTGTATGAACCGAAAACCGAACCAAATAAGCAATACGGGTTCGGTTCGGTTCGGTTCGGTTCCGACCCGAATAACCCAAATAACATGTACAAGATGATTAAGGAGCCGAATAACCCAAATAACATTTACAATAAGATTATAAATATTATATTTTGTATGAATTTTGTAGCTTATGATAAACACAAATAACACGGATTAACTATTCTTGATATATAAAATGTAAAATCCAACCACCACAATCTTAAGATATAGTTATTAAGAAACATATTAAACACTAAACATTAAACATCCAAAACACCTAAAAAACTATCTATAAGTATATAAGTTAAACATTAAACATTACGTGGGTATTTTAGGTAACGATTGATAGAACACAAGACCGAATAAGCAATCGTGCAGGTGGGAAAAAAAATGTGACTTTTCATATTCGGTTCGGTCCATTTGGACTGAATAAGCCCTTATTCGGGTAACCCGGACCGAATAACCCGAAAACCGAATAAGACTTATTTAATTACCCGAAAACCGAATCAAATTGCTTGTTCGGGTCTAATTCGGTTCGGTTCGATTCGGTTTTCGGTTTGGTTCGGGTTTTCGGGCCAAATTCTCATCCCTATTTGGAACTAGTCCACAGTGATGTATTTGGACCTGTGACGCAAACATCCATTGGAGGTATGAGGTATATGATTACATTCATAGATGATTTTCAAGATTTCTTTGGGTGTTCTTTATGAAGGAAAACAGTGAAGCCTTGAATAAGTTCAAACTCTTTAAAATGGAAGCTGAAAAATTAATCGGCCATAAAGTTGGGATGTTGCAGACAGATAACGGTGGTGAGTATCGGTCTCAGGCGTTCACAGATTACTTGGATGAGTGCAAGATCAGAAGACAATTGACCTATCTTAATACCCCGCAACAAAACGGTTTCTCAGAACGTAAGAACAGACACTTGGCTGAAGTGTGTGGGAGCATGGTGCATGCCAAAAACATTCCTAGGCAATATTGGGCAGAAGCCATGCAAACAGCTGCATATGTAATCAACCAGGTCCCTCAATAACAAATGAAATATGTGTCACCATATGAGCAGTTGCTGAAAATCAAGCTTAATGTAAGCTATTTTCGTGTTTTCAGGTGTGTCTGCTTTGTGTTTATTCCCAGTTCAGATCAACACAAGTTGGAGAAAAAAGCGAACAAGTGTGTGTTTGTTGGATATGACAGTGAAAGGAAAGGTTGGAGGTGTTATGACCTATCTATGAGAAAGTGTTCTGTGTCTTGAAATGTTGTATTTGACGAAACATCCTCATGGTGGTCAGAACCTCGTGAAGACTTGCCATACATTATCAAAGACAAGGAGAGTGTCAATTCACATCAGGTCTATTTACCATTCTTTGGTATACTGAGCATGACATGCCTAGTACAGGTGATGAACAGCCTAGCCAAGACCAACCTTTGAATGTCGGTTCTTCATAAAATCCCTGGAATACAGGTGTCCTTTCCTAAGGCTGTGGTTTCTAATATGCGACATGTTTAGTCCGTACGATTCATTTGTTTCAGATTTCGTCTCTATTTTGTAGTTTCATTGCACCTTTGGTCCCTTTGACCTAACACCAGTTGTGTTGCAATTAAACGCCTTGGATCATGTGCAAGGCATATAAAGGGTATTTTGATCATTTCACATATCCCTTCTATGTTTTATCTCCCTCTTAAAAAATAAAAACTGCCACAAATCCAACAGGGAAAAGCTATGGAATATGAAAACATATAAACTATAGCATTGTTGGCACCAGAACCTTGACAATGCCTAGAGGGACTCGGCTGTCAGGTGTAACTTGGATAAAGAACTTCCTCCAATGATTCGGACTGTTTTGACAAATGAAAGTGTCAAAGATTGAACAACCACATAAATCCAAGTGAACAAGCCTTGTTAGATTTTCAATGGACATGAGAACATCATTGCCTGTTACAGCCATATAAGAAACATACACTTAAATCCAAAATTAGCAATTTTCATAGAGTAATTTTGTAATTTATTGACTTACACAGAGAAGCCACCACAACCACCACTCTTATCATTCTCTCTTCCTTACCAGGCGACCTTCACCACCATACACCATTGTCTCCACCATAACCCACCACCACTCTCTGGCATCGAATTCCTAACTTAAATCTTATGAATCGATTATAAGTTTCCACCTTGTGATTTATCTCGAAGCCATATACACTCAGAAACGGGTCAGGCAAGAAGGATCTCATGGCAATGGTCAGATGGCCTTGCACAGGGATCACATATTTTCTCAGTCATCCTTACAATTTCGGTTTTGGATTTAAAATTTTGAAAATTTCCCAAACGTATGATTCAGTTCTTTTTGAATTTGGAATCCCAACTCCTTTCCATTTCACTCTATTTTCTCTCACGATAAAGCCCTAGCTATTACCAGATCAGCTAATCACCACCACCATGATCACCAATGCCCATTTCCTGCAACATACTACAACTGAGGACCACAATAATCACGCCACCATGTCTTCCATGCTACACGTAGTTGCCGCCAGTTGCCTCTGCTAGGATCCAAAGAGAATTTCTGGAGGATCACCATTCAATATGTAACATTGTTAGTTCTTCAGGTTAATTCATTTTTTTTGTTTAATTTTATTTTGGTATCAAAATAGATCCAAAACAGGCGAAACCTAAGGATATCAATGTCAGCCTCTCTCTCTCTCTCTCTCTCTCTATATATATATATATATATATATATATATATATATATATATAGGGTTAGGTTATTTTGTTTTCACTATCTATTGTGTGCATGTATGACTGATTATGGACCAATCATTTTAGTTATTTTAAGAAAGTAATTAATGCATATTACATGTTGAAGATATAATAGGTATTAATTACATCTTCAGCATTTAATAAGCATTAATTACTTTCTTAAAATAACTAAAATGATTGGTCCAGAATCAATCATACAGACACACAGTAGATAGTGAAAACATTTGAACCTAATTATATATATATATATATATATATATATATATATATATATATATATATATATATATATAGGGTTAGGATTAAATATGAATTTTCATATATTGTGTGAATGTGTGACCAAATGTGGAACGTCCGATTGAAACGATCTATGGTTTGAGACTCAGTGGCATGATCGTAAATATATATGAACTTTAATAATCAGTTTTTAAAACTAAACCCAAAATAAGAAACATGCGTTATTTATTTCCTAATTTGGTGGGAATTTAATTAAATACTTAATTACCTTATAATTTAAAATTTCAACATACATTATTATCGTTAATTAAATTACTTAAATTGATTATATTAAAAAACGTAGTGTCACTTTAATTAGAAAAGACTTCATTGAATATTTTTTTTTTATAATTAAGCATTCTTGAAGAATGCATGTCCATTTAAGAGATTCTTTTGAGAATTGAACATTTTTATAAAATGAGACCTCATATATTATAAATAATAACAATTTCTACCAAATAATAATTATTCGGAATACAAAATTGACATATTCTTTTGAGAATCATATAAAACTTAATATAAATCAAAATATAATTTTTTTGATATATTCTGAAAAATTACTAATGCATTCTAAAAGAATGGGGTTTAAGAGATTCTTTTGAGAATGAAACATTCTTGAAGAATGCATGTCATTTATTTAGAAGAATTTTAAATCAAAATTTGCAATTTTATAAATCTGGTGCACCATTAAGTCTAGAAGAAGAATTAAGTGATTCTTGAAGAACCAAATGATTTTAGTAGAATCAATGTTGTTTTTTATTCTTAGTAGAAGTAAAATGATTCTTAAAGAATAAAGTGATTGTTAAATAAATGTACGTATGTGAAAACTTATGTGAATGTATAACCATAATACATCTGTGATTCTCAAGGAATTAGTTGATTGTTATGCATGTGTACGAAAAGTATACATAAAAAAAGCTATAAACTCAACTTTCTGGATTTCAATGATTATGTTATATTAATTAAGAGTTTTATTCTTTTATAATGATTTAAAAATTAGGTTTATAAATTCTTTAAGAGTATATTTGCATACCAAGACAATCAATTGAAAATATACATACGACCTAATATGAACGACATTCTTTAAGAATATAAGAGGTTTTCCTCTTACGATTAATAAAAGCATTTACAGTGACTTTGTGGTTATTACTATAACTGATCGTGTATATGCTGAAAAAATGAAAGAGTTGACTTATTCAAACGAAAATCTTATTCATTCAAAATAGATAACATATTTAATAATGGAAAATAAATGTCATATGCCAAAATGCCAAAATTACTCCTCTATATTGATTGGACCACAATTGGTCACACATTCACACAATATTTGTTGGTCATATATGATCCTCTCTCTCTCTCTCTCTCTCTCTCTATATATATATATATATATATATATATATATATATATATATATATATATATGTAGTTATATATCACAGATCCACAGTGTGTGATTTTTCTCTTAACTTTGTGTTCATTCTCTTACGCAGGTCATATCAATTAAAAAGATGGGGTTAAATCATTTTCGTTTTCTAAATTGGTTACATGCTTACCTTCATATTGTTGGAATCCTAAGTCGATGAGGACTTGGAGACCAAACAATCTAATTTATGGAAAGTTTAGTTTATGGCAAGTTGGTCATAAGTTTCTTAGTCTAATACAAGTTGGTATGTTAGGCTATATATACGTGTCCATAATCGAGTTTATGATTATGAGAACACATTGTAAAAACATTGGTTTTGAGTGATTTTCCAATTAATCAAAGAGTTATTTTGGTTACTTGTTTTGCATTCTTGTTTTCAAAACTTTAATTGGTATCAGAGCGAGGTGAAGACTGTGCCGGTTTGAGAGTCGGTTTCAAGAAATCCGTAGTGTTTCGCTGTGGGGCAGACGCAGCGGGAACCGAGTTCGGTTTAAGGGGGTGTGGATTGTTTTTGAATGAAGACAAATATATCCCTCCAAAAGTTGAAGCAAATGCCGATGAAGACGGAATTTGGTACTTAGATAATGGTGCGAGTAACCACATGACCGGAAACTACTCTTATTTTTCTGAATTAAATAAAAACATAACGGGTAGAGTGAGATTTGGAGATGGATCGTGTGTTAGCATTAAAAGAAAAGGGTCAATTTTGTTCGAAGGGAAAAGTGGTGAGCAAAAATTAATGAAAGATATTTATTATATCCCATCACTTCGTAGCAATGTTATTAGCCTCGGGCAATCTACAATAGCCGGTTGTGATATTCGGATGCGAGGTGATTTCCTAACCATGAGAGATGGAGACGGAAGATTACTTATGAAAGTCCCGAGAAGCACAAACCGACTCTATAAAATAAAGTTAAAAGTTGGAAAACCACATTGCTTACAAGCCAAGTTTAATGATGAAGCTTGGTTATGGCACGCGCGACTTGGCCACATTAATTTTGGCGCGATAAACTTGATGCACAAGCTAGCTAAAGGGATACCGGCAATCCAACATCAAAACTAACTTTGTGAATCTTGCATGTTTGGAAAACAAACAAAGCAGTCGTTTGCAAAGAAAACTAATTATAGAGCTACAGATATTCTCGAGATGGTGCATGGAGATATTTGTGGACCGGTTGATCCCCCCACCCAAGCGGTTAATATTTATATTCTAGTTCTTATTGATGATTATTCTAGATATATGTGGTCTTTTCTTTTGAAGCACAAAAGTGATGCATCCGGGATTATTAAAAGATTCAAGATATCAATTGAAAAATGAACCGGTAAAGAGATCAAGACTTTCCATACGGATAGAGGTGGAGAATTCACATCAACCGAGTTGAATCGTTTTTGTGATGAAGAAGGGATTTCACGTATGTTGACGGCTCCTTATGCACCTCAACAAAACGGTATAGTCGAACGGAGAAATCGGACGCTACTCGAGATGACACGGTGCCTAATGAAAGCAAAAGATATTCCAAACCACTTTTGGGGCGAAGCGGTATGACATGCAACGTTTATCATAAATCGTACACCTACTCGAGCATTGATAGGTGCTACACCATTCGAGAAATTTTATGGTGAAAAACCAAATCTTGAAGACTTGAAAGTATTTGGTTGTGTTGCATATGAAAGAGTAGTCTCTAAACACTTGAAGAAGCTTGATGATAGGTCACGACCGTTGGTATATTTTGGAAAGGAACCCAATTCGGGAGGATTTCGGTTATATAAACCGCGAGAAAATAAAATTATTATTAGTGCCCATGTAATGTGTGATGAAAATAAGACATGGCAATGGAATAATGAACCCAATAATCAAGATGGAAATGGACCGGGTACATTTACGGTCTTGTGGAGTAATGGTCAAGCAACCCAAGATAATGGTGGTTCGAGCCCAACTGCAACAAAAACCGAACAGTTCACTGATCCGGCACAAACCGCTCAAACCAATGACACTTATAGTGATGATGGCAGCCCATCACAACCTGTTGATGATCAAAATAATGATGCAAGTTTTGTCCCACTTCGGCGGTCCACTCGAACTTCAGTGTTGCCAAGAAGATTAAATGACTACGAGCTAGATGTGGATCATTTAATGTTTTCATTCGATGAAGAACCGAAGAACTTTAAGGAAGCCAAAGTGAACAAGAATTGGCTCGATGCAATGAAGGCCGAAATTGACTCCATCGAGAAAAATAATACTTGGAAATTAGTTCCTCCGCCTAAAGATATTAAGCCTATCGGGTTAAGATGGTTGTATAAAATTAAAAGAAATACAAATGGTGTGATTACAAGGTACAAAGCGCGTCTAGTAGCAAAAAGCTATGTACAAGAGCAAGGCATTGATTTTGATGAAGTATTCGCGCCAGTAGCTCGACTTGAGACAATAAGATTATTGATTGCTCTCGCAGCCGGGAACGGATGGAAGATTCATCACTTAGATGTAAAAACTGCATTTTTATTTGGAGATTTAAAGGAAGAAGTGTACGTTTGCCAACCGGAAGGTTTCGTGAAGCAAGGTGAAGAAACAAAAGTATACAAATTGGCAAAAGCGTTGTACGGTCTCCGACAATCTCCAAGAGCATGAAATTTGAAGCTTAATAACACGTTGAAAAATATGGTTTTTAAACGGTGCATGCAAGAAAATGCGGTTTATAGAAAGGTTGCAAATGGAGAGTACATAATAGTTGCGGTTTATGTAGATGATTTGTTCGTAACGGGAACAAGATTAGAGTTTATAAACCAATTCAAGAGACTAATGGCATTACAGTTTGAAATGTCAGACCTTGGTGAACTAACTTGCTACTTGGGTATTGAAGTATTGCAAGAAAATGGTTGTGTAAAGGTGAAGCAAGAGAGTTATGCTATGAAGATTCTAAAAGAGGCAGGCATGCAAGAGTGTAATGCAACTCAATGTCCGATGGAGCCAGGACTAAAGTTGTCAAAAGCTAAAGATGAACCAGAAGTTGAAGCTACCTATTATCGAAAAATAGTAGGTTGCTTACGATATCTCTTACACACGCGTCCAGATTTAGCATATTCGGTTGGAGTAGTTAGTCGTTATATGCAAAGCCTAAGAGAATCTCATGCACGCGCTATTAAGCAAATTCTTCGTTACTTGTGTGGTACTCCATCTTTTGGGATTGTATACAAACGAAGTAAAAATATGAGCTTGATAGGTTACAGTGATAGTAGTCACAATGTGGATATTGATGATGGCAGAAGTACAACAGGGCATGTCTTCGACCTTTGTGACTCACCTATCACTTGGTGCTCCCAAAAGCAAGATACAGTAGCATTGTCATCATGTGAAGCAGAGTTCATGGCAGCTACTGCAGCTGCGTGTCAGGCGGTTTGGTTAAGGGAGTTATTGGCTGAGCTGACAGGAATGAAGAAACAGAAGGTGCTGATTCGCATAGACAACAAATCAGCAATAGCATTGTCAAAGAATCCTGTCTTTCATGGAAGAAGCAAGCACATTCACACTCGATTCCACTTCATTTGAGAACGTGTTGAAAATGAGCAAGTGATTGTTGAGCATGTTTCAGGAGATAAGCAACGAGCAGATCCACTTACAAAGGCCTTAGCTCGAATAAGGTTCGCAGAGATGAGAGCATTGCTTGGCGTGCAAGAATTATCCTCAACTTAGAGATTCGGGGGTGATTGTTGGAATCCTAAGTCGATGAGGACTTGGAGACCAAACAATCTAATTTATGGAAAGTTTAGTTTATGGCAAGTTGGTCATAAGTTTCTTAGTCTAATACAAGTTGGTATGTTAGGCTATATATACGTGTCCATAATCGAGTTTATGATTATGAGAACACATTGTAAAAACATTGGTTTTGAGTGATTTTCCAACTAATCAAAGAGTTATTTTGGTTATTTGTTTTGCATTCTTGTTTTCAAAACTTTACATATTTGATTTATGATACAGGTTAGCCCAAGTAAATGTGCAGATGGTGTATTAAGGTGTATTTTCTTTGACTTTTTGATTTATATTTCCTAGAAATATGATTTTTTTTTGAAGTAAGGCCTACTCAAAGCTCAGGAGCCCGCCCTGAATTTGCAGATGATGATAATCACGTTGTTTGATGTCTAGAGGCTAATATCAAAGCTTCTGAACAAAAATGGTATTTTTCTTTGATAAATGTTACATAGTTCTATACACCTTTGTTATTTTGATTTTAAGGTTGCAATCCTTTTGTGTATATTTTTTGGCTGATTTAGTGAAACCCCACAAAAAGACCATATGGACGAATTTAATGGTGAGTTAAATTGAGAGGCTTTTGACTTTCTGCTGCCTTAGGAATTCAATTAGGCATATTTACATTTTATTCGTAGATATTTTTTTGTTGGTTTTCATTTTGTAACATCTTTGGGTATTTTGTTCAAATAAAACAAGTGGGTTAGAAATAAAGGGCATTGTGGTCTTTTTCTGGTAAATATCATATGTGATGATTTTCGGCTGGCTTATATAAGTTATCATCACTCTGGTAGGCATGGGCAAGTTGGTTTGGTGCAAAAATAAGAACAAAGTGCATTATTGTCTTTTTTTTGGCTATTGTCAAGTGAGGAACCTCTTGGAGAAAACGCTTACCGAAGACCTGACAACATGTATAATTTTGGTTAATTATCTTATAATTTAATCCATATTTTTAACATCTCAACTTATTGGTTACAAATATTGATGTCTAACCTATGAAATTCATAATAATCAGATTTTTATATTCCATTTGTGGAACATGGTTTCCAAATTTGCTAATTTGTTCTTTGGTAGTTTCTAAAGGGTATTCTTGTTATTTATATACTTTTATCAAACTATAAAGTTATTTCCATTGGTAATTGAGTTGGTGTTTGTATGTAGATAGATCAATGGGACGAGAAAAGTGAGAATGTCACTTTCACGTTGTTTTTAATGTTGCCACACCAAATTATTGTACCATTTGGTAAGTTTTATATTTGGTTGTTTGTTTGTGTTTTTACCGTAAGTTGTTTCATTTATGTTTTTATGAGATAGTTATCCATTTATGTAGACTGGATGGTGCTTGCAGTTGTATTAAGGCTGCAACATTTAATTGTATAGTAGGTAAAAGTTGTTTTAAAGTCAAACTCTTGGATTTTTATATACAAAATTTATTCATTTTTATTTTATTATAACTAATTACCGATAATTTCTGTGTATTACTAGATAATTGGACATTAGATTGGTATCAATTTAATAAAAAAAAATTCGAAAATTAAAGTTTTAATGTTGATGAAAGGAATCATAGATTTAGATATCACTTAATGGTGAAAAAAACAAGGTCTTAATGTTGATGAAAGGAATGCTGATACAATGGTATTTAATGTAGTCTATCATCAAAGCAGCCTGAAAACATAAAAATGTTATGAGCATCTTATACACCAGTGAATTTATTTCTTAAGTTATTTATTTCATAAACTTTGTATCATCTTTGAATTGTATTTTAATGTTGTTGAAACTATTAATTATATACTATTGTCTTTGTGCAGATACCACCAAGGAAAACTGCAACTTCCTACAGGTTCTTATCAGGATCTATGAACTTATGTTATTCCCTTTGGCACAAATCGTTTACCAGCATCACCATAAGAAAAATGTACATGTATGCATTTTGTAAATATGTTGAAAGTGTTGTTTGTTTTCTTTATTGTTTATTTGAGTTTTTTTTTTTAATATATATTTGATTTATTTTAAAAAGATTAAAGTTAATGAATATTGTCTTATGTCATCTAACAGTTGATGCAAATTTCATACCTACGTTTTAATTTTCATGGTTCTGGAACTTTAGTGTTGTTATTTTTATTTAGAATGTATATAATTAGTTTCCTTTTGTATATTTTTCTTTTTACAAAACAGAAGAGGGAACCGAAATTCAGTAAAGAGATAGTAAGATGGTTTCATATTTGTTTGGACATGATATGCATCAACTTCTTTGTTTAAATCATTTCATTCGATTTATATTTCAATATGTTAGTTCAAGTATTAAAATGTATTTTAAGTTGAATCAAATATGTTATTTTGTATACAAAAATTTTCAATATTAAAAATTTAAAACCGCATACGTTGTAACAACTATAGTTATTTATGTAAAATTCACATTTTAAATATAAAGTTTTATTATTTTTATAATATAAAAATAACAATTATTAGATTTCAAACTTCTTTTATTAAGATGGTTAAAAAAAATAGTGTAGAAAATATAAAAACATATGTCAAATGTTAAGCTTGAGTTAGCCTAGGAAGCTTAGTTATAAAAGGAGCATACATCTAAAATACAAATAAATGATGAAATGAATTTTATCATTGAAATGTAACTATTTTACGTTCCCTCTCTCCCCTCTCTTCCGAGTTCCACTATACACCACATTACAAGGGTGCGTTGATAGTTTTAAGATTGCATTGAATCGAGTTCTTAACACACATGTTTATTTGGTGTAGTAAACTATTTGCACAAAAAACTAATCGCATTTAGAAACTAATTTCTGAAAAAACTATTTGCACCCGTCGCTTGACGCGGGTAAACGGCTAAGATATATATATATATATATATATATATATATATATATATATATATATATATATATATAAAACATTTACCATGTTTTGCTGAATTTTAAGAGGTATAACACCTTAAAGCATCATGTACAATAAGTTTATGCATTGCTTCTTATTTGGTCAACATATGTATACGTATGACTTTTGACCTGATTTCATTCCTTATCTCGTCCAACGACCTTCTCACCATTTCACCATATCTTCAGCCTTTTAATGCTATACCTCTGGCCATTTATATAATACCTCTACTCTTCTCCATTCACCGTCTACGTCTTTAACTCAGTCGCCTCTCTCCTTTTTCTCCATAACCTATGACCAACACCACCACACACCATCGATTCCACCACGGGATGTTTGTTTTATCTTTTAAAACATCTTTTAGCTTTTAGGAAAAGATAGAAAAACAAAAGATGTTTGATAATCTTGTAAAAGCTACTTTTTATATAAGAAAAAATAAACTTTTTGGAAAAGTTACAGAATTCTGACTTTTTGCAACTTTTTCTAAAAAGACTTTTGTTTTATCTTTTAAAACATGTTTTAGCTTTTAGGAAAAGATAGAAAGACAAAAGATGTTTGATAATCTTGTAAAAGCTACTTTTTTATATAAAAAAAAATAAACTTTTTGAAAAAGTTACAGAATTCTGACTTTTTGCAACTTTTTCTAAAAAGACTTTTAGCTTTTAAAAAGATTAGCCAAACACCCACCGTCGCCATCTGTATCACAACACAACCGTCACATAGGGATGGCAAAAAATCCCGAACCCGATGGGGAAACCGAAACCCGATCATTTCGGGTCGGGTAACGGGTCGTTATCGGGTTTTTTATCGGGTTCGGGGTAGGGAGTGGGTTATCCTCTCCCCGACCCGCCCCGCCCCGATTATATATATATATATATATATATATATATATATATATATATATATATATATATATATATAATGTTCAAAAATTTTTGCGGTTAATTGTACGCCTTCAAATATAAAATACTTATTGTGGACAATTTTTTAAGTTATTAACAATCTGGTGTTAATGATCATTTTTATGTGTTTTGACGTATTAAACAAAACTTAAATCAAATAATTTTTAATATAATGTCCAGTTTATTTTATTAAAATGATGCATCATGTTTTTAATTTAAAAGAGTCGCTAGAACATGTATATTTTATAAAACATTGGGGTACCCTAAAAGAGAATAAAGATTTCGTTATCAATTGTTGTAAACCCGATAAGATACCCAAAACCCGACGGGGAAACCCGAAACCCAATGGGGCGCCCCGATAAGATACCCGAAAATTATCGGGGCGGGTTTGGGAATCCATGCCCCGCCCCGAACCCGCCCCATTGCCATTCCTACCGTCACACCACTACACTTCTATCACACCGCTATCACTTGACACTCAACCATATGCGTTCTCCTCTTTCCCCCCTCAATCGGAGACCACCAAAATCTATTACCCATACCCCACTCCATCTTTGTCACCTGGGCACCCTCCCTGACCATCAGTGCAATGAGAAACCCTAGCCACCACAATTTTCAAACTCATTAATCGGAGACCACCACAAACTCATTCATCTCTCTCGCTATAATCTCCGTAAATAGCCTAGCTTAGAGCTCTCAGAGCCCCCTGTTCCTTGACTATGAATTTTTTGAGTCAGTGATAGTGCCCCTCCACCCCTCTCTATAAAAAAAGCCCAAAGAGCCACAACCACAATCAATCCCAACCATCTCTAGGTTTGTATCGATGATTTTTGTTGGATAAAAGAGTCTTTTGTGTTGTTTTAAACGTTTTTCTATTGGATGCGTGGTTTATGATGATTTTTCATTGTAGAAAAGGAATTGGTGGTTTTTTTTCATCTGAATGTTTTTCCCCTTCTTTCAATCCCTTTCAAAGTCACGCCACTATTAAAATCACTACCAACCCATTTTGGGTTTTATTCTCTCTTCGCCATCTCTCCTTCCGTTATTAATCAGTTCATTTATTCATTGATTTTATCTTTGGTTTGATTGTAGGTTTTATGAAGATCCCCAATAGCCATTATCTTCAACACCACCAAATCCTTCATCAGCCGCCATTTTCAACACACATACCTGTAGTTCCCCTCATCATCACCACCACACCATTTCTCAGGTTTACACCACCATTATCTCTGTTTCCCCTCTTTTTATTCTTCGCCAATTTATAAAATTAATCATACAGGTGCGTATTTATTTGATTATGGCTTAAAGTTTTACTTTTTTAGGATACATTGGCATACATGTTTATAAAAATCATTACTTTTACTTTCAAAATGTTAAAATTACTGAATATCTGCCAACAATATCTGCAATTTGTTCTAATTTTCAGGTGCGTCTATTTAGTTCATTCCAGGTGTTCATCTCCAATGTATATGTATGGTTTTTGTTCAGCTAACAACAAAACATTGGCCTTTATGTAGGTATGATTTTATTTGAACCTGTAAAAACAATACATTCAACGAAAGGACCTATGAAATTTGTCTGGTTTTGGGATTTAGTGTCTAGGGTGAAGCAAGATTTAAATCCTTCTCCAATTTCTGGAATTGGATTCAAAATCATTTGACTTTGTCAAGTAAACCCAAAAATTTTAAATTATTTTCTTCTTTTGGATTCACCTTTAGTTTATTTTTTTGATACTCTAAAAGTGAATGAACCTGGTAATTTGGTGTGCTCCTAAAATCGTCTTTATGTTGGGCCATGGCATATAATTCCAGTCAAGTATTATAGGAAATGTTGGAGTTTAGCACCTAATAGTTGAGTGGCAGGGGAAAAGGAGGAAAACAACACCATGGATAGTTCTCTTAATCATGATACCAACTATATGTTGTCAATCCATTTGTTTATTGTGATTTGATAGACATTTTTGGTTTTTTTGGAGTGCACATACCTCTTCATCTCATAGATAAATTTGTGTACAAAGTGTTAGTCTCCTCTTAAAAGTATTGTGATCTGCATGCTTTAAATTACCATTAGATGATTTTAGTATTCACTTGTGTTTGTATGTCCATTTTTTGTGGTTTAGTGTTTGGTAGGCTGGAATTTTGTTCATAGGTTTGTCTGTGATGATGAAAAAGAATTTTGTAGGTTTGATATAATTTTCTGTAACCAAACCTAGAAAGGTAGTGATGTTGATTCGATTTATAGAAATAAAAAACCATGTAGATGCATTTATATGACAATTGAATAAATATTTTCGAATGAGGTTCATGATAGAAATATTTGGTTGGTCAAATGACTAATGTAATGGTTATCAATATTTATGAGGTTTTTGTAACAGTTTAACACTTGTATTGTAGGTGCTTTGGCATCTTAACAATTGCTTTAATGCATCACCAAATATGGTTTCACTTACATTGTTTAATGGGTTTCTTGGTGGAGTTGAAAATCCAGTTACTTTCTAATTTCTATATTTGCAGACAAGAATAGAGTATTAGATATTATTCAACAATAAGAAACATTCTTGCAGCGATTAATATCATAAATGGCAACAACATATTCATAAGGATAATGGCAACAAAAACCTGAACCATTTAAATATGAGTAACTTTGAATTGTTGGCATGCGGTTGATAAAATATTGAAATTGTTGCTACCACTTTTATGCATATTTTTCAGATTTTCAAATATGCCGTTAAACTTGGTGCACGTCGCTCGTAGTTCACGCTATTTTCCGTTGACCGCGTCGTACGTTCGACCCGTTTGCCTTCCCAAAAGCGAGTGAAAATGATCTAAAACACGAACCCAAAAACTTGTTCCCGTTTGCGCGTTGCCCGTCCTTGAGTCACACGATATAGAAATCCAAGCTTTAGCTAAAGCTTCCTCCTCCTCTTCGATCCAAGTTGTTCCTCTTCTATTTGTAGCTTTTCCTTTTGATTTCCTATGCCTAGATGGTTGTGTCTCTTCGACTCGGTCGTCCTCGTCGTTGTCCAAGTTTATAGTTGGGGATTAAGAACAAGGGACTTGAGATGGTGGTGTTTGGAATTGTTGAGATGGTTGTGTTTGGAATTATTGAGATGGTGGTGTTTGGAGTTGTTGAGATGGTTGTGTTTCGAATTGTTGGGGTCGAAATTGTTGAAAACCTTGGAATTGAGATTGTGGTAATTGTTGTTGGAAGTAGTTTGGTTGAAATGGAATGTTGGTAAATAGAGGTTGATGTTGGATTGGGGATGTTAGCATTTGAATGTAATCTTGATATTGATCATTTGGAGTGGTTGGGGTTGTTGGGGTGTTTGGAGTGGTAGATGTATTTTGATTTTGCTCCATATTTTTGAGAGAAAATGAGATAGTGGAGAGATATTATTTGTAGAGAAAGATGTGTTTAGTTTGTTTATGTGTTTGTGTATATATAGTAGATGAAATAAATTGAAAAGTTTTTTTTTTTGTTAATAAAAAGCAACGGTCAAAAAATGAAAGGAAAAAACGGTAAAAAAAAATCACCCAATCAAAGCATGAACAACCATAAGAGAATCCAATCCGCGTCACATTCACCGGTGGGGGGCGGTGTTCACGCGTGAATACCCCTACACTTCGTCACATTCACCGGTGGAGGGGCGGTGTTCACGCGTGAATACCCCCTACACGTCATCATTACGCGTGAAAAACCAATCCACACCCCATGGCCTAACCATCCCCTTCTCTCAACCATGTCTCCTTCTCTCTAACTCCAATTAGCCATCAGACCACTCACCACCAGTTCGACCACTCTCCACCAGTTCCATGACCTCACTCCGCATATACCTCACACTACTCAAGACCCACCATTAAACCCAACTGAAACCTAATATTCGTCTCTCTCTGGCATTCACGACAACAATTCGGCTTTTTTTTTTTTTATTTGCATCTGGACACATTTTACGTACCGGTGTTGTGCAGGAACACTAATAAAAACCACCATTAATATCTCCTCTATCGGCAACCCATCCACCCTGGAGTTCGATACCACCAAATGCCACAAGTTTATCTTTGTTCTTTATCTCTAGGGTTTTAAAAGAGGTGTTCAGATCTGGATGAAGATGAACAAAAAGATGAACCATTTAGAGCCTAAAGGGTTCTCTGGTTCAGTTGTTCATAAAACGTATCTAATATATGATGTTTCAATTACATAATCGTGTTGAGAGGTGAGATGGGGCTTTTCAGTGGGAGTGACGATAAGGATTCTTGGTTGAGGCTGGAGGAGAAATACAGAGAGGTATGTTTATAAAATCAAACCTCCCAATCTTCATCATCTTATACAGTACTTTTGTAGAATTTAATTTTGTGTGATATGGGTTTTGATTTGGTTTCTTCAGAATCTGTTTCAAGGTACTTTTCGATTCCCTTGCTTATTTGTACTGATTTGTTTCTAATGGATAAAGAATGCATGCCAACTGTTTGTGGAAATGCCCCAGTGAAACGGATCTATGATTTTTCTTTTTTTGCTATGAATTATGGTGTGCATATGTATGAATTGCATATCAATGACGCATGATATTACTAAATTACCAATTTTCATCTTTATATCTTATCTTTGGAACATTTTTGCTTTAGAGCCTGAAAATGATAGTAGTTTTTTTTTTCTTCCAATCTTTATGCTTCTGGTGTAATGTTGAGTGATGTGAGAGAGTTGAGAAGGGAAATGAAAAGTAAAGATGCTGGTAAGGAACCTAGATTTAGTAGGTTTAGTTCGATTCACTTTACATGTTGTACTTTACCTTTTCCTGGTTTTCTATATCTTGAACATGGTAATTCAAATGATCCTACATTATGATTAAAGAACCGGACATGGCTTACCTAAGTTATTGTATTTAATGGTTTTGTATCTGATCTTACTTGCAGGCGAAGATCGTTTGTAATACAACTTCCAATGTGGTAATCTCATTTTTTTTAATTCAAGTTTACAAGTTGTTTTAATCATGTTCATGTTAAGTTTATGAGTAATTGTGCTTAGTATGGCTATTTGCTGGCATAATTTCATTTACCCGTGTTACTTCATCTCTCTCTCACTCTCTCTCTCTCTCTCTCTCTCTCTCTCTCATACTTACACACTATTTCGCAGGTGTATTGTAACATTTTTTATTTCTCAGTTTTGATTATCCAATTTGTCTCTCAAACCTTGTGTTTGTTTGTTGATATTGCAGGTGATCAGGTGTATTTGACTGATTATAGGTTGACCCTTGTGACTGAAGGTGTGCACCTTCACTGCATTTAAACATGTAAGCAGTTACCCTAATTTTTTATTTTAAATATTCATCTTCATCTTCATCCATTCACCAAGTATAATTTCATGATGCTTCTCTATCTTTTTGATTAATATATTTCTTCTAGCGTTTCATCATATGGGTTGACACAAGGTTTTTGAGCATCTGAGTTCAAATGGATTGGACTCAAGTTGATGAGGTTGCCCAAGTTTCAAAAAATCTGGTGCTTATTTGCTAAAGTTTGATCAACCTCTTCTTAAATTACATTGCTACACATGGTTTGGACTCTAAAGTACAATGTTATTTCTGTCTATATGTTTTGATCATGTGGTTTTTTGTTTCTTTATGTAAGACTTTGGCTTCGTCAAACACTTTTTTGCATTTTTTTAATTATTGTTCCCAGCTTATGATTGCATATATCTGCATTGATTGTATGTTTTTATTTACTTTTGGATAATGATGTTTGTTTTTATGTAAAAAAAATAACATTCAAACACAAAGAAATTTAAATGTTGTAATCGGTTAGTTTCTCAAAGTATACGATCCTATTCTGTAAAAAACTGGAAGCAAAACGCCATTGTAACTCAACAAATTTTCAATTCTTATTGACTTAAAAAGAATCATGATGCAAG